>NC_057945.1:40597235-40639735 GCF_018555375.3 Anguilla rostrata | reverse complement strand
GAATAAACACCCAGTGCGATTAGGCTGAGCTCACATTACCCATCTGATTGAAAGGCTCCGATAAACTCTCTCTCTCTCTCTCTCTCCCCCTCACTCTCCTTCCCTCCCTCTCTCTCTCTCTCCCCCCTCTCTCTTTCTCTCGCTCTCTCTCAAAACCCCGATTCTTTCCCATCTGCCCTGATTCACGCACCACATCGACCGTCTGCGACCAATCACTGCGCCCCCTCATTTCGAGCGCTGCACGGCTTTTCAAATCTGATGCTTTCACCCCCCCGCTCCCCCCACTTCACTTCCCCAGACTGTGCTAGCCCTCTCAGTCCATAAAGACCCACTCGGAAAGAAGGGGGGGAGGGGTGTCTACAGAATGACCAGCGGGGTCAGTAGACTGTACCCCCTCCCGCCCCCAAACAGCGCAGCCTCCACCTGAGCCCCAGCACAGCCGCTTCGCCTCAGCGCTGTTATCCGCTAGCTTCCCGCGAGCGTCCCATGAGTTATCTGCTAGCTTCCCGCGAGCGTCCCATGAGTTATCTGCTAGCTTCCCGCGAGCGTCCCATGAGTTATCTGCTAGCTTCCCGCGAGCGTCCCATGAGTTATCTGCTAGCTTCCCGCGAGCGTCCCATGAGTTATCCGCTAGCTTCCCGCGAGCGTCCCATGAGTTATCCGCTAGCTTCCCGCGAGCGTCCCATGAGTTATCCGCTAGCTTCCCGCGAGCGTCCCATGAGTTATCTGCTAGCGCGGGGAAACCAAGCACTCATACCTCAGGAGCGCTCGAAACTAAAAAACATAACACAGAGAGGTTTTGACCAGCAATCACCAGCCTCTGTCTTCTGCAGCAAGAGTACTCATAATAACAAGAGTTTTGAACTCATGATGGTTTCATATTCAATTCATTTTTAATTTAGGTATTGAGAATGATTTAATTAGCATGTATTTCCCCAGTATTGTACTTGAATTACCTTAAATTTTGTAGTATGTATATAGTATATCATTTACTAAACTGGATTCAGTAGGTTAGCATGTCCCTCTTCCTGAACCTTAGAACATGTTGGTGGGTTTGTGAGTGAAGCACAAAACTAGACTTTAGTGATCATGGCCTCAGACCATCAGGACTTCAGGGAAAACCCCTGGACTTCAGGGAAAAACCCTGATTCAGCTGCCCAGTCCTCAGCTCTGTGCTTATGCTGATTATTTCTCTTATGAGAAACTCCACCAGATTATTGTTTGTAAAATAATTATCCATAAAACATATTGTTCTGTGATGGCATCTTGATTTCGGAGCAGATGGCAGAGTTAGTGCAGCTGAACTCGCTGTGGGGCTTCTGTGGTTTGCAGTGTAGATGCTCCAGGTGCAGATGGGTGGGACCTGCAAACAGCAGTGAGTACTGTGATTGGGGGGGGGGACTCCTCCTGCCATGTTTTATTCATCAGATTCCCAAGGTCAGGGAGCTCCGAACTTCAGATGGAGGAACAAACAGGATCTAATTCCTACAAGGACTGTCTGAAACTGTGTATGTGTGTGTGTGAGTGTGTGTGCATGTGTGTATGTGAGAGAGTGAGTATGTGTATATGTGTGTGTGCTAGAGAGTGTGTGTGTGTGTGTGTATGTGTGTGTGAATCTGCGTGTGCGTGTGTGTATGTGAGAGAGTGAGTGTGTGTGTATGTGTGTGTGCTAGAGAGTATGTGTGTGTGTGCGTGTGTTCGTGTGTGCGTGTGTGTATGTGAGAGAGTGAGTGTGTATATATGTGTGTGTGCTACAGAGTTGTGTGCGTGTGTGTGCACGTGTGTGTGCGTCACATGCGTTTATGTGAAAGAGAGTGGGAAAGAGAGATGTTTAATCTTATGAATTTTAAATACATTAGAAACTTCCTGTAAATGCTATGAAACTGATAACATCCCACATATTTTACTAATCTGCCTCTGCTCAGAAGCCATCGCACTTTCCTTATGAACAGGCCCTGAAAGTACTGGACAAAAAGTCCAGAAATATTCACCACTGAAACACTGCAATATCATACAGAAATATAATTTCCTGACCTTTTACAACCTTGTGTGTTTTATGCAAATGTTTGCTTGTTTTGTTACGGTTATAAAAGATCTCATAGCCACACCATAATTACAGCATTTTGTGTCTTGTGGTAAAGAAAACAGAGGAATAGCAAGGTCAGCAACAAATGGCGACTTTTCTGAATAGTTTAAATCAGCAAAGTGCTTCATTCTCTGCTTAATTCCTCCTGCAGGGAGTTCGCCCCCCTCTCTGGACGTGTCCGTATTCTGCTTTTTAAAAACCGCTGCCACTGACGTAATTACTGATGTAATTATTCAATACACATCAAACCTAACGTGCATGCACACAAGTTTATCATCAATTCATATTCATTACACCCATCAAAACCATGTAAGCAGAGACACAGCTTTTGTATATCTATAGACAATTTGCAGAAAGATGGAGAAATGTTTTAATATCAAGCAGTTCCAGAGATCTTCAGATTGTTAAGCGGATACACAGTTACAGTCATCATCAGAAACATTCCTAATGGTGGGCATGTGGCTCTCTTTACATGCACGCATGTGCGCACACACCCACACACACACAGACAACATGCACACAGCACATGTGCACACGCACACACACACGCCGCACATGATGCACCAGCCATTTTTAATACCTCCATCCTTACACTCACCACAGACACAAGCCTTTTACTTTCAGAAATGAGGCAGAGAATTTTCTTCAAACTGTGTCTGTACACAATCTTCACCCAGTGCTGCTAAAACACATCAGATCACAAGCACTGCCTTCTGAGACTCTCTCTCTCTCTCTCTCTCTCTCTCTCTCTCTTTCTCTCTCACTCTCTCTCTCTCTCTCTCTCTCCAGCTTCCTCTCACAGAAAAATGCAGAAAATGAAATCTGAGTCAAACTGGGTCTCTCCATTTTAAACACGTATAACTTTCAGTTAATTACAATTCATTGTGTCACTTAGACGAGCTTTGCTTTTAAAAGTCGTTATATAATTTTTTACATTTATTAAATTGTCTGGACTGCATTCAAACTGGCA
The DNA here is from genome assembly GCF_018555375.3 of Anguilla rostrata. Classification (NCBI taxonomy): domain Eukaryota; kingdom Metazoa; phylum Chordata; class Actinopteri; order Anguilliformes; family Anguillidae; genus Anguilla; species Anguilla rostrata. Next base: position 40,636,679 of record NC_057945.1, on the reverse strand, counting down.
GAACAGTTTTTAAAGAAAGCAAGCCAGGGGCAGCTCGGACAGGAATATATAAAAAAAAACACATTCAGTAATCCTCACTGCAATGGAAAGGTGATAAATGAAGTATTAGCCTTTCAGGTTCAGATAAAGTATGCGACTCCTTCCGCTTGCTAACCTGAATAATAATGGCCTATTAAAAATTCATGAAAAGCAATTTACTTCAAACTCAATTATAATGCACCTGGACAGGAAAAAGAGGAATAATTTTAATTACTATTCAGGCTATCATAAAACTTGTTGTATTGTTTTTTCATTGCCTTTCTGACTGGGACTGGCTCGGGGGTGAGAATAATATTTTATGAGGTATAATAAACACAGTAATTCTTACCAGCACATTTGAACCTTCAAAATTAAAGTTGATTCAATATAAAGAACCCAGAGCTCCTTTACGAGCGCCCCTGCAGTCCAGGAGCGATCCGGAGAATCTGTGCAGCTTTACTGTGATTTAGGCTGATTGTACGCCATTATGTCAGTGGGCTGTTTTTTTTCCCCACACATTTCCTGTTTATGCAGGTGGATTTTTATTGAAGCAATTCCGATTGGGCACATTGCTTAAGGGGAAAACTACAGAGCTGGAGTAGATGCAAACCTGCAATTCTTCCCTAACCACCACCTCACTGCAGCAATCATACAGTATCTCGTGGTAAAGTGTTATGTTAGGAATAATCCACAGAGATGGTGTGCATTAAAGGGTTTTTTAACACATGGCATGGAAACGCACACATCAGAGTGGATTTTTCCGCTCATACTACGGTGATTTTTCAAAGATTAAAATATAAGGAGGGGTATTTAATATTTGGGGCAGTTCGCCCTCAAACTTTTTTGCTGGCACTAACTACTTACAGAGTTGTTTACAAGACTTGTTACTTTCTCGGTAGGTAACCACAGTATTTAAAATATGATAATCATATTCCACAGCGAACCCCGGGGGAAGTGTAGATTTGGAATTTCCATGCAGGGGCGAAGACCCTGACGATGGTGATTTATAAGTGCTCTGTAAAGCCAAACAGAGGGCCTCTAAAGCCTTTCTGTGAGAGAAGAGCACAGAAACCTCCACAGTCACCTCCCACAGCAGCCTCTCACGCGGTTTAGCGGACGTGCTAACCCCGCCCCCTGCGGCTGAGGCGTCAGAATGGCGGCTCTGCTGTGACAGGACTGCGCTGGCGGCGGTGATCTGGCAGGTGCGCGCGCACACAGCCCTCAGGTAAAGGTCAGCGCGTACTGAGCGTGCCCGGGGCCATGGCGGAAAAAGGTTGGAGCGTTCCAGAAGGCAGGTCAAAGGTCGGAGGTCACGGTGTTGACGCGGGGCCTCCAGCCGCCACAGCTCCCCCCGGGCCCGACCGCGACCCACCTCGCCGCGCGATCGATTCCCACCCGCGGCGCTGCGGTTTCTGGGAGAGGCAGCGGCGCTGCAGCGCCCTCTGACCTCTGACCTCGGACCTCTGACGCATGTTCACCCGCTCAGCTGCAGCTGCACTCTCCTGCGGTCCGTTACTGACGCAGACAGCAGCTACACTTTCTTTTTTTCCCCTTTTTTAATCAGAAAAACAGCGTAATGATTGTTCAGGGACTTTCTGAACACCTGGTTTCACAACTATAACGGCCAACGCTCCCCCCGCCCCCCCGCCCCCCCGCCCCCCCGCCCCCCCACCACCAGCCCCCACCCGCCTGCAGGGCCTCCCATGCACCAGGAATCAAAACGCGACACCCACATGCTGGATCCAAAAATAGAGCCCAGTGGCACTAATGCCCCCGCCACCCGAACCCCCGCCCCCCAGGTTCGGCAGCTGGTTTGGTTCTGCAGCGGTAGAGCACACACGCTGTCAATCACAGCAGCCACTGGCAGCCGTCTCCCGGCAACGGCCTGGTGAAGGCGGGCCAGAGCATGGCAACATCCTGCCAGCCGAGCTCACCGCCCCCGCGATGCCCAGCGTCAACATCCTGCCACAGACACAGGCGATGCCCAGCGTCAACATCCTGCCACAGACACAGGCGATGCCCAGGGTCAGCATCCTGCCACAGACACAGGCGATGCCCAGCGTCTATCTATCATGGTTCCTATCATTACCTATCAAATATGGAGAAAGTACAAACCTGCAAATGCACGCTTACAAAATCAATAAAACACTACTGACCAGTTAATACCAGGTTTCTTACAACACACCGCCCCTATCAGTTCATCAACCATTGGTGGAAAACACTGCACAGAATGCCCGCATGGCAGTACCGTATCTCAGTCTTACAATTAACTGGGCCAAGGATCGCTGGGAAAGATTAATTCCCCAAGAGACATCCCGCACCATGACTATTTCATGAGAGCAACGGGGACCCAGCTGTGAAGACATCTCGCGCACCAACAGCAGAAGCTGCAGAGCAGCATGACGACGCGCAGTAACAAACCCTCGCCACTGCTTGGCTATGAGCTCCATGTGGAAACGTTAGCGACTGCTTTTGGAAGAGAAAATAAAAAGCTTCATTAAGAGGATCTGCAGAGCCATGCATGCGATATCCCTGCGCCCCTACCCCCCCCCCCCCTCCTCTCCCCCCAAAGCTCAAGGAATATGTTCCGGCAGGGTAGTCCACCCGGGATAGCTTCCTGCTTCCTGTGCAGTGAGCAGTAGGATCGCCTTATAGGTCCCTAGCAACTATCAATCAGGCTACATCCCGGCCAATCAGCTTAATGAGTGCGAGGTCAACGGCTAGTGCGTTTCATTAGTGCTGAATCCCATCCATCTCCATTCTGCCCCTGCATCATTAACAGGGCTTGGGTGGCACAGCTTACAGCACTCCACCTGGAGATGGTGTGGGAGCATCGCATCCCGCCCATTATGTGATGCATCTCTAATGGTTTTATTCAATTAACTTCCTGCCCCCATAATGCAATGCACTTTACACATCTGCTAACACTTCACTGGAAGCGGGCCTTCATCCATAACATCTATATGGGCTTTAATTAATGCTAAAACAAGCATTGGTAGTCATCAGAAAGTGATCGCGGTGTTTGTTCGCTATGTCGCTCTAAGTCTATGTTAATTAAGGTGTTATGAATGCTACATAAGTCTCAAATAAATGGAATGTTGTCATTACATGAACATTTCTTCCACTGTTTGTGATTTGAAATGCCTGTGTCTGAAGTTAAATCCCACACCTGTACGCCAAACAAAGAATAATGAGATCTGTCAAGGGATAGAAAATCACATCTGCTCACAGAAACTCTTTCATCTTAACCAATTATGCACGACAGCTGTCTAGTGCGTGCGCGTGAAAAGTTCTCTAACTGAAACAACGATCACCGAGTTGTATTTCAGATGCGATTAATCTCGCAACGCCTTCTTTGAAAAGTTCTGCACATTTGGCAATCATATGCATGCCCACGGTCTCATTAGGAAACAAACACAAAATCAGCCGCTGATCTCCATGAAAATGTGACAGAAATCTGACGGCGACGACGCTATGGTAACTCAGCCAGAAAGACTGCGCATAAGATGAGAAAGATGTTCACCTGATAAGATAATTATCCAACAGTGGAGAAAATGACTGGGATTAGGAAGCTGAGCTGAGCCAGCTGGCAGCAGTGCTGTACGTGAAGACATACATGTCATCCTTTTGTGTCATGTGACATGTGAGAATACCCCCCCCCCCCCCCCGCTTACCCTCCTTTGATGTAATCCAGGAAGGTGCATTCGGACTCCACCGAGAAGGACAGCAGCGTCACCTTTAAAAAAAAGTAGGGAGAGGAGGAAGGGAGAAGGTGAGAGAAAGACAGAGAGAGGCGGAAGAGATAAAGGGAGAGAGGGAGAATGATAAAGGGAAAAGAGGAGACAGAGAGAGAAAGAAAGAAAAAGAGAGAGGGAGAGAGAGTCAGAAAATAAAACTGACATACAGCGCACGCATAAAAGTCACAGCACGCCTTTGCTAATTGCCTCAGGAGGGAAGGGTATCTTAATGACCGATCCGGTTTTTATCTTGCCCTGGGGGTAAATCACAACCGAGGGCATCCCATTGATATGGCAATCACACGTGTGATTGGCCCATCGCGCTGACGGCAGTGCTCAAGATTGATAGGCCAATCGTGCGACACTGTTGCCCATGAGCACCCGTGCCGCGAGAAGGACACGAACAAGACGTAACCAAACAAAACACAGAGTCTTTGGGCTGACATTCAGAACAGCTCATGGATTCCAAACACCAAACACCAAACACCAAACACCGCGCCAAACAGAGTTTACCTGTATAATACCTGTATAACCACACACATGACTCTCTGCTCTCCCTCAGAATCCTCACCACACTGCGCAATGCACGGGTTCACCTGTATACACCTGTATAAACCACACCCATCTCCCTCAGCATCCACACCACACCGCGTGAAGCAAGGGTTCACCTGTATACACCTGTATAAACCACACCCATCTCCCTCAGCATCCACACCACACCGCGTGAAGCAAGGGTTCACCTGTATACACCTGTATAAACCACACCCATCTCCCTCAGCATCCACACCACACCGCGTGAAGCAAGGGTTCACCTGTATACACCTGTATGATCATGAGTCTCTGCTCCCCCTGAACATCCACACCACACCGCGATGCATAGTATCACCTGTATACACCTGTATAAACCACACCCATCTCCCTCAGCATACACACCACACCGCGTGAAGCAAGGGTTCACCTGTATACACCTGTATAATCATGAGTCTCTGCTCCCTCTGCTCCCTCTGCTCCCCCTGAACATCCACACCACACTGCATAGTATCACCTGTATACACCTGTATAAATACGAGTCGCTGATCCCCCTCAACATCCACAGCACACTGCGCAATTTCACCTGTATACACCTGTATAAATCACACCCATCTCCCTCAGCAACCACACCACGTGAAGCAAGGGTTCACCCGTATACACCTGTATAAACCACACCCATCTCCCTCAGCAACCACACCACGTGAAGCAAGGGTTCACCCGTATACACCTGTATAAACCACACCCATCTCCCTCAGCATCCACACCACACCGCGTGAAGCAAGGGTTCACCTGTATACACCTGTATAAACCACACCCATCTCCCTCAGCATGCACACCACACCGCGTGAAGCAAGGGTTCACCTGTATACACCTGTATAAACCACACCAATCTCCCTCAGCATCCACACCACACCACGTGAAGCAAGGGTTCACCCGTATACACCTGTATAAACCACACCCATCTCCCTCAGCAACCATGTTCAGAACAAGGTGTACAGGAACTCTATAAGCCGGGTCTTTCAGGAGAACTGCATGCTGCCATTTTCCTGATTTCATATGCGTTTTGTGAGTCGGGCGGGGGGTGGCCACATGGAGAACAGACGGGAACAAAACAACCCTAAATGTTCGGATTACCGCCTTTTATTGGTCCAAAACGCCAACGCAACAGAAATAAATATCAAGAAAAAGGCCAATCTGGCAACCAAACAGCTGAAAGGCAAAGGATTAACCAAAAAAAAACCAAGCAACAATTAACACCAACCCACCACGCCACACCACGCATTCTACAGCTTCCCCCAAACACTGTCCATCTTTCTACGTAGGCCTGGGAGCCAGGCCTCTCATACAGCCCATAATTAGGTAATGGGTCACAGCTGATGTGATTACAATGAACCACAGCTGCAGTCATACCTGTCTGTAGAGCCAGTGCTGCCCCCTGGTGGGCAGCACCCCAATTCCCTTCCTGGCACCACATTATTGAAACTAATCCTATTTCCCCCAACCATAGGGTTGTTTTTGACATGCGAAGTCAAACAAATAATGTTTGTCCTTCTTAATTGAGGCTCAAAGTTTATGTCCTCTCTGTTGACAAGCCTCTGAACATTTGTTATAAAATATACTACATATATATATATATATATATATATATATATATATATATATATATATATATACATATATATATACACTCACCGGACACTTCATTAGGTACACCTGTTCAATTGCAAACTGCACCTGTTAACGCTAATATCTAATCAGCCAATCATGTGGCAGCAACTCAATGCATTTAAGCATGTAGACATGGTCAAGACGACCTGCTGAAGTTCAAACCAAGCATCAGAATGGGGAAGAAAGATGATTTAAGTTATTTTGAACGTGGCATGGTTGTTGGTGCCAGACAGGCTGGTTTGAGTATTTCAGAAACTGCTGATCTACTCGGATTTTCACGCACAACCATCTCTAGGGTTTACAGAGAATGGTCCGAAAAAGAGAAAATATCCAGTGAGCGGCAGTTCTCTGGGCGAAAATGCCTTGTTGATGGCAGAGGTCAGAGGAGAATGACTGGATCGAGCTGATAGAAAGGCAACAGTAACTCAAATAACCACTTGTTACAACCGAAGTATGCAGAAGAGCACTCTGAACGCACACCATGTCAAACCCTGAAGCAGATGGGCTACAGCAGCAGAAGACCACACCGGGTGCCACTCCTGTCACCTAATGAAGTGGCCGGTGAGTGTACATATATATATATTTATATGAACATTCTGATACTAACATCATACAGAGATCACTCAACCAATATTTAAAACAACTCTAAACAGTGATGTAGATTCCTGAAAGGGCCACAACAGAGACTCAGGCCCCAAAGTAAACATGATTCATCCTGACATCGAAATCGCCAACAGATACACAGAAGGGGCCATACAAAAAGATTCATTCATTTTCCAAACAAACCTGTAAGCACATTTTCATCTTAAGGACTACACTGACAAACCAACACAGATAAATGCACACTTCTATTTTAGCCATTGTGATAAGAATGAGTTCTGACTATGGCCGATAAGCATGATGTCTGAATTTGGAAGTACTGTAAACATTCTCTTCAGCAGAAAGCACACTGTCTAGCATTGCACATAAATTAGCCCAGAGCACCACATTAATCAACACGGTAAGAAAATAAAATATGTTATTTTGGTTTGGGGGGGGGGGTGGTGGTGTAGGGGGATGTTTGGGATGTTCAATGGTCACACACTCACCGTTCCAGAATTAACATACTTCTTTTTCTTAATTTTCTTTTTGGGATTCACCACCTGGAAGCAGAAAATACAGGAAAAGTGCAACTGGAGATAAATCCCATGTATGAGCATCGCAGAGAAATTAGATTATCTCCACTGTGTCTCCCAAGTCCTTTATCTGATGCAAAATTACCCAAGGAAAGGATCAGAGGATTCTGGGGAAATGGGAGATTAACTGGCAACGTCCACAATCCTGTCAAAGTTATGAGTTATAAATAATAGCTATGAAGGCTTCTGCCAGATTTTCTATAACACAATCTACCACCTCTCCCTCCCCCTCTTTCTCTCTCTCTTTCTCTCTGAAAACATAATCATAATCATTACACTGGCAGAGGATTAAGTCAGGACAGGGTACAGCGTTTATTTGTGTTATTTTTATGCAGTCATAAGAGTACACACCATGTTTTTTATTTCTATTATCGGAGTCTGAAGTTGTCATGGTAGCCATTAAAGTGCAAAAAAAATCAGCGCGAGTCTGCGACAGTGCTCCAGTCTGGGAACATGTTGCACTGTATCGGATAAACCAGGAATAATCCCTAATTATAGTGCGGTGAGTTATCAGACAGATAGCCATCTGCTGCGCTAGCAGACAGGCTACAGAGACAAACAGCTCACTTCACACTCAGTGAGGCTCCCAGAGGGCTCGGAGAGGCACCCTGCATTAGGACATGCATGCACAGGGGTCAGTGGTGTGGACTTCAAATCTTATCTGCACCTCCTAGGCTTTGAAGTCTCCCAGCACAGTGAAACGCCTGTGCTTGTGTGTGCCTTTTTAAACTGACTCAGCACAGTGAAACGCCTGTGCTTGTGTGAGCCATCTTAAACTGACACAGCACAGTGAAACGCCTGTGCTTGTGTGTGCCTTTTTAATCTGACTCAGCACAGTGAAACGCCTGTGCTTGTGCGTGTGCCTTCTTAAACTGACTCAGCACAGTGAAACGCCTGTGTTTGTGTGTGCAGTCTTAAACTGACTCAGCACAGTGAAATGGCTGTGCTTGTGTGTGCCTTTTTAAACTGACTCAGCACAGTGAAACGCCTGTGTTTGTGTGTGCAGTCTTAAACTGACTTAGCACAGTGAACGCCTGTGCTTGTGTGTGCCATCTTAAACTGACTCAGCACAGTGAAACGCCTGTGCTTCTGTGTGCCGTCTTAAACTGACTCAGCACAGTGAAACGCCTGTGCTTGTGTGAGCCATCTTAAACTGACTCAGCACAGTGAAACGCCTGTGCTTGTGTGTGTGCCTTCTTACACTGACTCACCACAGTGAAACGCCTGTGCTTGTGTGAGCCATCTTAAACTGACACAGCACAGTGAACCCCAAACGCCTGTGCTTGTGTGTGTGCCTTCTTACACTGACAGAATTTTGGAAGACAAATGGGGGGAAACAATTAGCAACAGTACAAGTGTGAAACGCTGAGGCAGCAGCCACTGATACGACAGGCCCTCCTCTACCACAGGGCCATCAAACTCCAGCCCAGTGTCTGCCAGTTTTCAATCAATTTCAGCGCAAGCGATTCATTTAAGTCATCGATCAGCCACACGCCTTATTCACCAGACCTTAATTGGCTCCTGATGGACAGGAAATCACAAATACCTGCAGACACTGCAGCACTCCAGGGCTGGACACCCCGGCAAAACTGCAATAATCTGCACATTTTTGCATTAACAAGAGGGAATTAAGCAGCTCACTTTCATTAAATACTGTCCATTTATCCAGCAGGGTATTTACTGAAGTTAAATAGCCAAGTTAGGGCTGTACAAATTATTTTTTTTGAATTATCGCAGATGTGTGGCGTATCGGTGACCTTGCATCAGTGGTGATGTTTTTCCCAGAGGCATTACACCTGGCCTCAGATTGCCTGATTGTTTACAAACAATCAAAATTGTTTACCACCGTGTGATTAAAGCAAAAGAAGATGAAAGATCGACGATGCATTGCGTGGCGATGATTATTATTACTCTGCTTTATAAAATGCAATTACATCACGCAGCCCAAGCATCGTATATAAGAGTATAACAACACAGCCACACCTGGGAATGGAACCCGCAACATCAGAACTGCCAGTCCAGTTCCCTAACCACGATGCCACACCGCCAACCTGACACATTGTGAGGAAAGAGTGATAGTTCCATGCTGACAGCTCCTGAGAAGTTTTCTAACGTGCAAAGAAGAAGGTGTTTTTGGGATCCCAAACCTACCCCCAAAATCCTGTACAAGACAGACGTTTAGAACAGCGAGCAACAAGGGTCTTAAGGGAAGCAGCACGCTTCAGTCTTCAGCAAACAGGGGAGGGAAATGCAAGAGAAGAGATCAGACTGAATCATGGACACAATTATGGACACAATTGCAGCCCTCTGAAAACATGTGCCCACATGCATCCCTCTGTTTAACAGCTGGGGGAACGAGGCGATCCGTCATTATCCCCCACTGCAGCCGGCGCTGACGCCCCAGCGAGGAAGCACAGCGGGGGGGCGGTGCGCTGCGCCACTAATTTAGGGACCGAAGTGTTCAATAGCAGAGAAATAACGAGGCTTCGGAAGAGCTGGTTCTGCTTTTAAAGATGAGACTGTGGCCGGGATTTTTTAAAGATGCAGTCACTGTAACGTGCTTAAGTCTAAAGTCTGGGTAGACGGAGACATTTCTGTTTTGTCACATCATACGACTAATCAACAGCTAGTTAACTTCCATTCCGCAATTTATCCCTTTCCATAACTAGCACCTCGCATACTAACAAGCACAATGCAATACGTACACATCCATTTTACTTCCACTCATATTTTTCATGTCTTTCACTGTTCCTGCAGTAATACTTAACAGTATTTCAAAGCTTTTCTGACTACACTGAATGAGTTGAATACGTTTGAAATGATAGCACCGTTGTTGCAGTTTTTTGGCTGTATGGACGCGGCTCACCCACACACCACAGCCCGGTGGCCTACCTGACTGGGCCATCCAGCAGGCTCTGTTCTGTGATATTTGTAAATGAAAATATCAGGAAGTAAGTAGCAGGGATTACCCATCAGTTCATATGCTGACATTTTCACACACACCCACTTGCGTGTGTGGACATGGATTGCATGTAATGGCCCTCTGAAGACCTCATAAAATCAGCAAACTTGTCGCTGTTTAAAATATCTGCTTAACAATCTGTCAGTCGAGGTCCTCAGAGGTTGTGCAGCGAAGGTACTGTTGGAAGCCGAACTTCACAGCAATTACTAACCACCGAAGTGCAGAGAAAATCTAAGCTGTTCTCTTTTTTTCCCCTCAGTTGAAGTTGAATTGTAACCCCCTGGCACGCTCACACAGGGCATGCTCAGCTCTGATCGGCAGCAAAGCACCATTTCCACAGCTTACACACCTGCGTTAAAGCTTACACACCTGCGTTAAAGCTTACACACCTGCGTTAAAGCTTACACACCTGCGTTAAAGCTTACACACCTGTGTTAAAGATTACACACCTGCGTTAAAGCTTACACACCTGCGTTAAAGCTTACACACCTGTGTTAAAGCTTACACACCTGCGTTAAAGCTTACACACCTGCGTTAAAGCTTACACACCTGTGTTAAAGCTTACACACCTGTGTTAAAGCTCACACACCTGTGTTAAAGCTTACACACCTTTGTTAAAGCTCACACACCTGTGTTAAAGCTTACACACCTGTGTTAAAGCTCACACACCTGTGTTAAAGCTCACACACCTGTGTTAAAGTCACACCTGTGTTAAAGCTTACACACCTGCGTTAAAGCTTACACACCTGTGTTAAAGTCACACCTGTGTTAAAGCTCACACACCTGCGTTAAAGCTCACACACCTGTGTTAAAGCTCACACACCTGTGTTAAAGCTTACACACCTGTGTTAAAGCTCACACACCTGTGTTAAAGCTCACACACCTGTGTTAAAGTCCCACCTGCGTGGCAGAGCGTGTTTCGTTACTTTCGGCTCTGCAGCGAAAAGCCGTCGAAGCCCAAAACACGAGGCACTCTGTTCCCACTCTCAGACATTACCATCATCAGGTACACAGAGCAGAACAAACGCATGCGGAGGGGTTACTGTGGGTCACACCCAAATTATTTCAGTCAAAAAAGTTCCATATTTTTCCCCCTCAGGCAATGAAATGTACATTTTCTTTTCCACATCGACCTCCCAGCCTTGACTTCTTCCCCCATCTTTCCAGCAATATTGAGCAATAAATGAAACCCCCTCGTTCGGGGCGTGTGGAGCTGTCATATGTGGATTATGATGCTTAATAGAAAAAGCACAAGAGAAAAGAGAGCTTTATGAGAACAATAGGCTGCAAGTCTTGTCACAATTGATGTATCTGGAGATATCGCTCTTTTATCTTCCAGTCTCATCCAGCATGCTTTATCTATTCAGCTCCCCCTCCACCTCTTCTTCCGACATCACTCCTCCCTTCTTCCTTCTAGCCTTTTTCTCCACATCCCTCCTTTTCACCCATCCATCCTCCGGGAAAACCTGTCCATGATGCAGAACCCCAAACCACACTCCCAAATCAGTGCTCTCCAAATCAGTGACATCACAAACCACACCCAAGCTCTAAAACTTCCCAGTTGAATCTGGTTTCATACAACACCTCAGACACATTATACTGTCCAAAGATTCTGCACATGTAATCAATGATTTAAAAAAGTCAACACATTGTCAGTTGTTTAATCAGCCAACCAACATTGTTAACACTTGAAGATGTAAGATCACAAATATGTGATTAGAATGTTCCTAACTGAACATTCTAATGCTGATGTGACAATTACTACTGGTGGCTGAAATTAAAAGGAATTCCAGAACATTGACTTAGAATTTTGAAAAAACCTTCCGAAACGCTTGGAATTCTTCAAGGGGGTTGAATTAAAATCACTCAATGAAAAAAGCAGCTGATTAAGACAGCACAGAGAGAGAGAGAAAGAGAGATTAAGAGCGTACGCAAACATGCTGGGAACAGATTCCACGCTGGGCTCTGCAAAGCCTTTCCTCGGCTAAGCACAAGGGGGGTGGGGGGGTGGGGTCGGGAGGTGGGATCTAAAATAAATCCTTCCAGAGCTACACCTGCAAGGGTTGCTCTGTTCCTCCACTGCTCTGTAAATCTCAAATTCAAAACCAAATTAAATGTAAACTAAAACAAGCCTGCTTTTGCCTAGACAGTACTGCCATATCTTACAGTGAACAGAAATATAAAGGGCATTTATTATATTTAGTGTAATATGCATATTTTCATATTACAGAATACATGCATCATATTTATATCTTTGTACCTTCTACCTACATATTCTTCGTTTGTACCTTCATCTTTATGTACCCCTTCCCCTGTCTCTGAAAAAAGACTCCATATCCCATGACGGTTGTGTTGTTTTCATAAACCGGTAAAAGAGATGTAGCCCTCCTCCCGTTCACTATTCAGAAGGGTTGATTTTTCACATTTCTGCATTATCCATCATGTTTGAGGACATCCAGGTAAGCGTAACTCCTTCAGTGAGTGAGCTTTTTCAATATGCGTTCCAAGAGGCTCATTTTCTTTTCCTGAACACCGCTGAACAGCCTGAAGGGCATCATTTCGCATGCTTATTGCACATGTTAAAAACGCTTGAAATGTGTTTTCACGGCACATTGAAAGTTAGCGGGAGACAAAGTCTATTAATCGTCCCTGTATGCTTATTAAACCCCTTTCAGAAAATACAGGCGACACTTCACAAACGATTTGCCTTCAACTTGCTGAAGAACTGTGGCAAATGCGTGCCAAACGGAGAGAAATATGAAAGACCACTTCCGCTTGCCAATCACAGATAAATCCAGAGCATGAAACCTCCTCGCTCTCCTCCCTGACGAACACGCGGACTAATCAAACACTGCACATTTTTTAACGCGTCACGTAAACGTGCGTAAAATGTTTTTGAATGCGAAATGGGTTACGGAGAGCACCTGTGATAATTCTCATTCGACGGAAGAGGACGGTAGCGCCTCTTTTCAGCGCCTGTGGGGTTGCCTGTGCCTATGTAAGATTAATTCAGGAAGCAAAACAGTCAGGACATTAACGGAAGCCTATTTCACACTGAAACTGCGGGGGGGGGGAACAGCGAGATGCGGGCATAATAAAAAGGAGACCGTTAAAGAAAAGGATTATTAATGCAGGGAATAAGCTGGAAATAAGGTGCCAGGGTTTTTTTCCTAAATCATGACGGACGATAAAGTTCCTGAGGGGAGGGCAACCGGCGAATATCTACCCTGCCCGCGCGGCACGCTCGGAATCGAATTAGCGCGCACGTCAGGCTCCGCTTGCTGAGAGAGCACGCAGTGGGGGTCCTCGCGGCTGAGGGCTCGTCACGGTCCAGCGCGACGCGCGTGATTAATTAGGGAGCGAGCGCACACAGCAGCGCTGGACCGCGGAAAGGTTGCGGTTTGGTCCACGCATGTGTTTTGGAAAGGTTTTTTTTTTTTTTTTTTAACCGCCTACGCATGGATGTGAAGAGGAAGTAATTATGGAATCCTCGCCATGTTCTCAAGCACCATTGTTTTTCTTAACAGTTGCACATTTCCTCTTGGCTTGTCACTCTTCTGGGCCTTCTTATTACATTACCTTACATTACTGGCATTTACAGTTTAATACTTACATTACTGTACATTACTGGCATTTAGCAGACACTCTTATCCAGAGCGACTCGCAGTCATTTTTTATTATTTTTTTTTTTACATAGCATTTAAAATTGCATCCATTTTACACAGCAGGATATATACAGAAGCAAGGGCACCAGGGTTTATTTTGGTTGAACACGTTAGCGCGCCGCGAGCTCACTGACCTCGTACACGTTGAACTGGCTCTGTCCCCGGGCCAGCTCCCGATAGCTGGTGGTGAACTCCCCGATGAAATCGTGGCTGAAATATAAATATTTTAAAAAAATAAAATAAAATAAAAAACACGATAATGTAACAAGCACTCATCGGGGAACTCCTGACCCAGACGCGGTGTTCGCATGCAGGCCGCTGCTGCGGAGGGCTGGAGGTCGTGAGTAACAGAAGCCCGCCATGCCCGCCCCAGGCCCTGTGCTCGTTTAAATTACACGCCCCGGGCTGATCTATCGCCTCATGAAAATGGATGGCATGCGCGCGGATGAGGGGGCGCTGGCGGGGGCCGTGGCGGGATCCGTGGCGGGAAGTCCAGCCACCGTTCAAACGAGCGGTTCTGGCCGGAAGTGTAGCGCTGGGTCGCGGAGCATCGTCTGATGAAGCAGAGCTCAGACAGGCAAACGGCTCCTCATCTCCCCAAAGCCCCAGGAACTATGAATAAGGGAATATGGGTTCCTGTGACATTCCCCTGCTTTAATTACATTTTATATGTGGGAATGTTTGTAGCATCTCTGAACACCACTGTGTCTGCACTGTGCTTAGCGTAGCACCTGTAACTCACACAGCCGCTAACCTGACTGCGGGGAGCGTGTGAAGCTCAGGGAAGTTTGCTCAGCTTAATCCCGAGCCATGCTGACCCGCCGATAACTCTGGGTTATTAAGGGCCTCTGGTGGCTGTGCGTGTAGAAATGAATGTGAACCAGGCAGTGGGAGAGCTGGGCGAAGGAGGCGAAGCGAGTGATTTAGAAGAAAAACGGCCGTGCCCGTGACAGATTTACACAGCTGTCAGTCTGTGGAGTGCAGCAGCACCCATTACTGTAACTCAGCTGCTCATAGGCTGAACGGACAGATTCAGGGCCAGCTCTGTGGTTTGGGCTGGGGGGGGGTCCAGGACTGGCACCACCCTCAGGATTAGCAGCCCACATTCTGCATTAACCGCGTGAGAGCCCACACCCGGACTGGGTCCCCAAAACAGCACCACCCCAAACCCCCACCCGCCGTGCCCACACCCGGCCAGGACTGGGTCCCCAAAAACAGCACACAACCCCCCACCCGCCGTGCCCACACCCGGACTGGGTCCCCAAAACAGCACCACAACCCCCCACCCGCCGTGCCCACACCTGGCCAGGACTGGGTCCCCAAAAACAGCACACCACCACCCCACCCGCCGTGCCCACACCCGGCCAGGACTGGGTCCCCAAAAACAGCAGCACCCCAAACCCCCCAGGAACCCCCACCCCACCACCACCAGCTCCGCTTACCTGCCGTCTCTGTCCCAGTCATACACCTCCACCTTGATCGTTCTGCAACGACACCAGGAGACAAGCTGAGCTGATGAATGGACAATGATCCGGAACATGTTACAGCTACAGCTGCTGTGAAAGATTAACTATATAAACCTGTGTAAAGTTTATCTGTGTAAAGCTGTGTAAAGTTTATCTGTGTAAACTTGTGTAAAGTTTATCTGTGTAAAGCTGTGTAAAGGTTATCTGTGTAAACTTGCGTAAAGGTTATCAGTGTAAAGCTGTGTAAAGGTTATCTGTGAAAAGCTGTGTAAAGATTATCCATCCGTGTAAAGGTTGTAAAGATTACAGTATCTGTGTAAAGCTGTGTAAAGATTAGCAGTGTAAATCTGTGTAAAGGTTATCTGTGTAAACTTGTGTAAAGGTTATCAGTGTAAAGCTGTGTAAAGGTTATCTGTGTGAACCTGTGTAAAGGTTATCTGTGTAAACTTGTGTAAAGGTTATCAGTGTAAAGCTGTGTAAAGGTTATCTGTGAAAAGCTGTGTAAAGATTATCCATCGGTGTAAAGGTTGTAAAGATTACAGTATCTGTGTAAAGCTGTGTAAAGATTATCAGTTTAAATCTGTGTAAAGGTTATCTGTGTAAAGCTGTGTAAAGATTATCAGTGTAAATCTGTGTAAAGATTATCTGTGTAAAGCTGTGTAAAGATTATCTGTGTAAAGCTGTGTAAAGGTTATCTGTGTAAACTTGTGTAAAGTTTATCTGTGTAAAGCTGTGTAAAGGTTATCTGTGTAAACTTGCGTAAAGGTTATCAGTGTAAAGCTGTGTAAAGGTTATCTGTGAAAAGCTGTGTAAAGATTATCCATCCGTGTAAAGGTTGTAAAGATTACAGTATCTGTGTAAAGCTGTGTAAAGATTAGCAGTGTAAATCTGTGTAAAGGTTATCAGTGTAAAGCTGTGTAAAGATTATCAGTGTAAATCTGTGTAAAGATTATCTGTGTAAAGCTGTGTAAAGATTATCTGTGTAAAGCTGTGTAAAGGTTATCAGTGTAAAGCTGTGTAAAGATTATCTGTGTAAAGCTGTGTAAAGGTTATCTGTGTAAAGCCGTGTAAAGGTTATCTGTGAAAAACTGTGTAAAGATTATCTGTCTAATCTGTCTAGTTGTGTGTTCTTTTGTTATAATACAAATGTTTGTTTGTTTGGTTACCATTACACTTCTTACTGATTAGTAATGATGTTCTCCACTACTGTATGTCGCCCTGAATAAGAGAGTCTGATAAGTTACCATAATTTAATGTAATGAGCAACTTTAGGCATCAGAACTCAACTAATCTATCACATCTTAATCCAATGTTCAGATTTCTTCAAGAATATTAAGTGTGGTGTGGTAGAAGTTCCCCTGGGTTGTTTAGATGTGACGGTATAACCCAGGGAAAGTTGGGCTGGACTAAAACCGAACATGCATTGTGTAAGAACAGACAGAAAAGAAAAAGTGCAGAGATTATTATTGGTTAAATGACAATAATGCCTTCTGGTTTCAACCCAGTAAACACAGTTATGAGCAACAACAACACAAATGTAAATTACCTGAGAAAGGGCTATTTAACAAACATTTTTGTAAAAAATTACTACAGTACAATTTAACAGGGAGCAAAAACACACTAATCTTCATTACTTTGATAGAGGGCTTTCAGCCTTCATTACATCTCAGCCCTTCACAGATCGATTTCTGACAAAAACTCTTTCATCCCGTTTATTCTGAGCACTTGATTTTCACAGAGAATGGAAGCAGTTGAAAATTGGTTGGATCTTTCGGTCATAAATGCTAAATTATGAGCAAACAGAGAGGAGGCCATTTCATCAGTTATCTGAGAAATATGATTTTAACATTGTTGTCAGTGCTAATGAAATCATTAAAGTCATTTTCATAATGATACCATTTAAGTGCCTTTACGATGTTTCCATCTTGCACTTGGAGGGAAAATTCAGTGACAGATTAACGAAATGTGTTCTTTCCTCCTCTCCATTCCACCGTACTTTTAATCCCCAAAATGAGCTCATCCCCAAACTGATCTCATCCCCAAACTGAGCTCATCACCAAACTGATTTCATCCCCAAACTGAGCTCATCACCAAACTGATCTCATCCCCAAACTGATCTCATCCCCAAACTGATCTCATCCCCAAACTGAGCTCATCACCAAACTGATTTCATCCCCAAACTGAGCTCATCACCAAACTGATTTCATCTCCAAACTGAGCTCATCACCAAACTGATCTCATCCCCAAACTGATCTCATCCCCAAACTGATCTCATCCCCAAACTGATTTCATCCCCAAACTGATTTCATCCCCAAACTGAGCTCATCTCCAAACTGATCTCATCCCCAAAATGAGCTCAGGTGTGTGCAGCAGTTCCCCGCACAGAGGAGGGCAACACCTCATCCAATGAAAATCATCCAGAGAAAATGAAGAAGAGAAAATGAGCAAAGAAGTAGCAGCACAATTCAGAGCAGAAGCAGGGAGAACATTTTTAAACTGGGGGGGCTTCTGAGCAGCCTAGAAGATGCACACGCATACTCTCTCTCTCTCGCTCTCTCACTATCTCTCTCTCTCTCTGTTCCTCTCACTCTCTCTGTCTTTCCCTCTCTCTCACTCTCTCTCTATCTGTCTTCTCCCTCTCTCTGTCTCCCTCTCTCTCTCCCTCTCTCCCTTCCTCCACCTGGCAGCGAGTGAGCAAAGTGGAGAGAAAAGGAAGGCGAGTGGGGGGGTGGGGGGGGGTAAGAGATCAGATGCGTTCGCCTCCGGAGTTCCTGTCTCGTGTCCCATCTGCCTGTTCACCTCAACACCTGGGGAACCTTCCTTCCTCCTTCCTCCTACAGACAGGTGTCCGCCCCCCCCAAAAAAATGTATTTGTGCACTTCAAACCACGACTGCACCTGTTCCCCATTCTGCAATCAGTTGGTATTTGACCTCCATGTCAGTGCTGCACGCAGACAGTAAAAACAGAAATAAGTTTGCTGTGCTGCCCGTGACAGCTCATCTGTCCTCCCGTCCCCTCAGACTGAGTCCTGCCGATGGGTCAGCTGCTCTGTGACCCACGCGATGCCGCGTTAGTGTGCTGTGAACCAAATGGGGTTAGGCGTAGCGTGCTGTGACCAGTGTGTTAGCGTGCTGTGACCCGCGCGTTAGCGTGCTGTGACCAGTGTGTTAGCGGGCTGTCACCAGTGTGTTAGCGTGCTGTGACCAGTGTGTTAGCGTGCTGTGAACCATGAGTTAGTGTGCTGTGACCCGCGTGTTAGCATGCTGTGACCAGTGTGTTAGCGTGCTGTGAACCATGAGTTAGTGTGCTGTGACCAGTGTGTTAGTGTGCTGTGAACCATGAGCTAGTGTGCTGTGACCAGTGTGTTAGCGTGCTGTGACCCGCACGTTAGCGTGCTGTGAACCACGAGTTAGCGTGCTGTGACCAGTGTGTTAGCGAGCTGTGACCAGTGTGTTAGCATGCTGTGACCAGTGTGTTAGCGTGCTGTGAACCACGAGTTAGCGTGCTGTGACCATTGTTAGCGTGCTGTGACCAGTGTGTTAGCGTGCTGTGACCAGTGTGTTAGCATGCTGTGAACCACGAGTTAGCGTGCTGTGAACCACGAGTTAGCGTGCTGTGACCAGTGTGTTAGCGTGCTGTGACCAGTGTGTTAGCGTGCTGTGACCAGAGTTCTGCTGACCAGTGTGTTAGCGTGCTGTGAACCACGCGTTAGCGTGCTGTGACCAGTGTGTTAGCGTGCTGTGACCAGTGTGTTAGCGTGCTGTGACCAGTGTGTTAGCGTGCTGTGACCAGTGTGTTAGCGTGCTGTGACCAGTGTGTTAGCGTGCTGTGACCAGTGAGTTAGCGTGCTGTGACCAGTGTGTTAGCGTGCTGTGAACCGCGCGTTAGCGTGCTGTGACCAGTGTGTTAGCGTGCTGTGACCAGTGAGTTAGCGTGCTGTGACCAGTGTGTTAGCGTGCTGTGAACCGCGTTAGCGTGCTGTGACCAGTGTGTTAGCGTGCTGTGACCAGTGTGTTAGCGTGCTGTGAACCATGAGTTAGCGTGCTGTGACCAGTGTGTTAGCGTGCTGTGACCAGTGTGTTAGCGTGCTGTGAACCATGAGTTAGCTTGCTGTGACCCGCCTATAGACCCGTCGCTAGTGGGGGGAAAGTGGTGACGATTCTAGGGGCCCACAGCTCGGGAGGAGGGGGGCTCAGCTCGGGGGGGCGATATGTCCCACCACAGTTTTAAAAAAATTCAATTTCTTTTATTAAAAAGGGGGGCCCAGAGCAATGTTCTTTCAGGGCTCCCAGAATTCCTAGCGGCACTCCTGCCCTCGGGGCCCAGCTCTCTCGCTAAAGCACTGATCACCGTGGTTACGGCTATGACTGAGCACTCCCTCTCACCTTCAGGTGGCTCGCCTGGCCTCCCGTAGATAGAGCCTCCCTTCTTCACTTCCTCTACATTTCCTTTTGGATAATGTTACCGGTACAGCTGTAGCCGGGTTCTCAGTCTAGCCATACGTTATGTTGCTAAAAAAAGACTAATGGTTAGATTTACATTTACAGTTAATGACTATCAATTGGCCTCAGTGCCTAGATGATGTCATACTTGTGTACTCCTGTGAGTAACACTGATGTGCTCTCCACTACTGATCATCACTCTGGATAAGAAAAGTAATGTAATGTGTTAACTGAGTTTTCTGAAAGTTTGAATATTTGGTCTCATGAGAGGCAGAATGAAGAGTTTGGTGGGGTGAAAGTTGTGTTTATTAATCTCCTGAGCGTAGACGGGCTGAGCGGCCTATTCTCCTCATTATGTGCTCTTGTGTTCTCAAGTGCTCAGAGAAAGGAGCAGGAATCAGCACATCTAAACTTTTCCGTCTCTGTTTTGCTTGCGTCCCTTCCCAGAATGCACCTAGATTGTGTGCTTTGGGATTCCCATTCCCATTACTGACTCGATAATAACCTGCATTACTAATAAGGTAAAGTTATGCTTTATTGTTTGTTTCAAATTGGCTTGCACCTGAACACCTTAAAGCAATAAGGATCATTTTAATGAACTGTGGAATGCTTACTTTGCCTGATATTACCCAATTGTGTCCAAACTGTGTATAATCCTATTTGTTATAATAGCCTACTGGCCTAGAATCCAGTGCTGGTTTTGTGGATAGATAATTATTATTACTGCCAATTAGTGTGTATCCTACAGTCTCTCATATCTTTGCTAAAATAATATTTAGTTGTGGTGCTACTTCCTCTGAAGCAGCCACAACAAATCACTGTGATGTCATCCTGGGTCAGTTTCAAGCGTCAATTCTGTTTGACCCCAATCACACCTTTCCCCTTCCGACCCACCTTTCTGCCCCCCAGGACCAAAAGTGTGTCATCATCACCCTGAGCAAAAACCCCCCATACCACCCCGCCCCCGCTCCCCCCCCCCCCACATACATTGGAAACGCCGCGAACCTCAGCCCTGGCAGACCACAGAGTCAGCTTCCTGTCAGTGATTAACTGCCCGCCGGGCAGACTGATGAGCTGCCACACAGACCCGCCTCACTCAGACGCACGCACAGGTGCACGAGGAAGAGAGAAATCAGACGCACGGCCAGGTGGACGAGGAAGAGTGAAATCAACCACACCTGAGTAAATGAAGCCAAGACCGATAGGGTCGTCGGAGCGCCGCCCTGCTGGTGAATGTATTCATCACAGTCACTACAGAAAGGCCTTAATGAAGCACCAGTGTGAGTGTTTTCAGAGCTCAGCCTCGCTAAACGCAGTTATACGGCTTCGCATTGCTGTCAGAAATCATTCCGAATGTGTTTCTATACTCTCACAAATAAAAATACACTGGAGGTGTTTTTGTGTCCATTAAAAAACTAATTTTCCAAGTGTACCCTGAAGGTACAATGTTAGCGTTCCATTTGGGTACTAATAAGCAGCTTTTACAAGCCAAAAAGGGTGCAAGTGAATTATGTACTGCTGCCGTGGGGTACAGTTTTATGTACCGATAGGGCACCACCCCAGTGATAAGTGTCTTAAGACACTTTTTCAGGCCTGTTCTTCTGAGGGTGTAGTGCCCAGCTCACAGTACAGTTGCTATGGATACCAGGGTTGGTGAACAGTGGGTGGGCCTATCAGTCGTAGTCACCATGGTTACCAGTTTTGGGGAGGAGCGTGGTGGGCGGTCGTACCTGTCATAGTCGCCATGGATACCAGGTTTGGGGAGGAGCGCAGTGGGCAGCCCTACCTGTCACAGTCGCCATGGTTACCAGGTTTGGGGAGGAGCGTGGCGGGTGGCCCTACCTGTCATAGTCGCCATGGTTACCAGGTTTGGGGAGGAGCATGGCGGGCAGTCATACCTGTTGTAGTTGCTATGGATACCTGGTTTGGGGAGGAGCATAGCGCGCAGCCCTACCTGTCATAGTCGCCATGGTTACCAGGTTTGGGGAGGAGCATGGTGGGCAGTCATACCTGTTGTAGTTGCTATGGATACCTGGTTTGGGGAGGAGCATAGCGCGCAGCCCTACCTGTCGTAGTCGCCATGGTTACCAGGTTTGGGGAGGAGCACAGCGCGCAGCCCTACCTGTCGTAGTCGCCATGGTTACCAGGTTTGGGGAGGGGCGCAGTGGGCAGCCCTACCTGTCGTAGTCGCCATGGTTACCAGGTTTGGGGAGGGGCGCAGTGGGCAGCCCTACCTGTCGTAGTCGCCGTTGCAGAGCGCACGGACGGGAATGGTGAAGGACTGCCAGACGGGGTTCAGGGTGTTCTTCACCACCTCCGTCTTGTGGCAGATGGTGAACCTGCGCCCAGCGGAGAGAGAGATGGAGACGTCAGTGTCTGGTGTCAAAAACACACACGCGAACAACTCCTCACGACCTCCGCTTGACCTCTGTGACATTTTGAAACCCTCAGTTATCAAGCCATTTCAGTGGGGGGATGCCACGTCAAAAATATGATTGACAGATCCGAAAGCTGTCACATTTAGACCGACTGAGCAGCTGGCAGAGGCAGCACCACCCCTGTGAAATCCCGCCCCCCCCCCCCTTATGAAGGGTGCTATATAAAATTAAAAATGCAACTGACAAACTGATGTATTGCTACTGGTACCTGTCATCGCACAGAGACGGGGCTTCAGAGCCCGTCAGAGAGATCGGCGCCGTGGCGCGGATTTTATTGGCGCCCAAAATGATTTAGTGACGCGCGGCCGAGCGCAGAGGTATTCTCTCTGTCAGGCAAAATAAACGACGCCGGCGGGAAAGCAATGTGAGCCGGCTCCCCGAAAGATCCTTCTTCTTATTACGCCCCTGAAAGCAAACGGATAAAAACGCTCCGCTGATGTCTATCTCTCTCCACAAAGCCCGAGAAGAAGAAGAAGAAGAGTCGTTTGTCAGGAGCAGGAACGGGGGGGAGCCGGCACGACTACAAACTCCACCGCCTGATAGAATCACAAAAGCGCCCCAGCCCACGAAATGCAAAATCCAGCTGTTGCGGTTGTTGTCTTGGAGGAAAGACACTTTTGCAAGTGTCTATGCAAGCGTTTACTGATAAATCACTGGGAGCAGTCAAACAGTGTCCGGGTGCATCCTTCTTTTTTTCCCTCAACTGTAATGGCTTTTTTACCCAATGTGTTCAGACACTGTGGATCACCTGAGATTTGCAGGATTTTTGGTCATTGGTACCAGCGTGGTGTACACAGCACCCACAACCCAAAAAGACCCTTTCAAACAACCCCGCCCTCCTGGCTGTCTCTCGTCCCAGAAAATAACCGATAAAGCACAAGATCACTGAGATCTCCAGAAATATTCTCTATATGATCTTTTTTTAAAAAAAAATGTCATTAAAAACCTACGTTCCATCCTCGTTGCTCCGGAAGAAAACCATGAAGGGGTCAGATTTCCCGAAGAAGTCCTTCTTGTCCAGCTTGTTGGCGCAGAACTGCATCGTGGCGCTGTCCTGCAGGAGACACAGAGAGGCGCGGTTATTCTTTATTTCCCTCTGAAGACAGGCCGTTAAAAAGGTTATAAATGAATCGCACTACATGTGCAACAAGAACGTCTTCCGATACGTACGCCTATACACCCTTTTCCCTATAATCCATTCACATTTGCCTTAGAGGGGTAGAGGGGGGTGGATGGGGGGGGGGGAGCTTTGTTAATGACTCGCTCCTGAAACATGAATTACCTCCGCACTACATTTACGAGACACCTACACTGTTCGCCGTCGGGGGCCCGGGGATGCTGATCGGGCAAAAAGCCGTTTCAGACGGGAGCCGTCCACTCCATCACGGTTACGATACGAGCGAGAGGGAGAGCCGAACCGCGTACGGGCAGAGCCCGCGCCCCGAGGAGGGGGAGCAGTAAAAACAACAGACGGGGAATAAACCCCTGCGCCTGTACGAGCGGGCCGGGGAGGCGCAGGCCGGGGCGCGGGCCGGGGAGGCGCAGGGCCGGGGGGGCGCGGGGGGGCGCGGGCGGCGCTCAGAGCCCGTAGCGGCAGTCACGCCGTAACGGATTTCACCTCCGTGTGCACTCCGCGATCGATCCGCGGGATTACCCGGGATCAAAGGGCGTCGCCGGGCCGTTTCCAGGGATACGCATCCGTACGGGAATTTGGGTCCTGAGCGAAGCGGAGCACGCTGCTTGCCGGGACTTCTGGGTTTTTTTTTTGGGCTCCTCCAGCCCGAGATGACCTGGCCCATCAGCCCCTGGTAAGTGTGCTGGGGAGACCTCTTGACCCCAATCGCCCCCCCCCCCCCCCCTCCACCCCCAGACCTCATCCCCAGACCTCACCCCCGTTTCAGTCCCCGTGCTCAAGCCCTGGCTGAAAGCCCAGACTGCTGAATAAATAATAAAACAGCTTTTAAACAGGAAATACAGCCAGAGAATCCTCCCCTCTGCCAAGGAGCCCACGCCGGAATAGCAGGGGAGGGGATGTTCTCAGAGAGATCAGGACATTATCTCCTCACCATCAAAGAACCTGTGAGCATTAAATCTGCGTATTACTGAGTATGCTGAGTGTGGGTGGGCCTTGATTATGGTATTATGGTATATGGTATTATCCGCACTGGGATCATTTTTTGTTTTGTGAGAAAAGGGCAACCGTACGACCCCTTTAACACACCCCCAAAACATTTTCACAGGGGCTGCAGTCTTAGTAGATATCAATGTCAGGGGTGATATCAATCTTAACCTTATACGGGTGTTACAATACTTCATCAAATCAAAGACATTAATAAACATCACAATAATTACTTTATTGGCACCAAATGTTTTGCATAAAATGTTTTGCGACCCGAAGTGCTCCACAGATGTGCAGCTGCATTTCCTAAAGAATATACAATAAAATCAATTGAGATAAATTTAGACTTTGTGGAGATTGCAACAGTGACTGGATACCTGCGTTTAAAAAGTAAAATAAAATCGCTGCAGCCAAAATGGCCGGTTTGTGTCTCAGGGCAGGGGCATCTGTGCGTGTGCCGGTGAGTGAGTGCAGCTTAATTAAACAGCTAATGACAATCAGACATATTTCCTGTTTTCATACCGCCTCTTACTGTCAGATCACTTCCTGTCTCAGAGACCGATATCGGGCGGAGGCAGCCGGGTCCTTATCTTGCCGCACAGCAGCGCCGGATCAATGACACAAAAATCCCAGAATGCCGAGTCCCAAGCCACCCGCCACCGTCGCCACCAGCAGTCAGATCACGTCAGGACATTTAGACAGCTGTCCATCCAGGCCATCTCCACTGAACATACACACACACAGGCACGCACGCGCACGCACGCACACACACACACACACACACACACACATACACACACACAAGCACGCACACACACACACACTACCACAAGCACGACGCACATACACACCACACAAATGCCACAGCACACACACACACACCACGCACACAACAACACACACACACATGATACATCCACCACATGCACACACACCACAACCACACACACACACACATCACACACAGGCAGCAGTCATGCACGCCGCCACACACACACCCGTATGACCCAATGAGCAGCAGCTGCACCTGTGTGGTGTGATTGTTTACCAAGCTTGTGAGAACGTTGTGATAATGTCGTCTGTTTGCAGCATCTCGCTGTTTAACATTCTCATTATCGCCCCCCGGTGCTATTGCTGTCCCAGCGCGACTCCAATAAACGTTTCCAAGCGATACATTTCCATTTCCTGGTGATAAATGCTTCCATCCCAAAGTGCAGGACTCACAGAATGTAAAGTCGGTCAGTCTGACATCTGAGATGCAAAAATATGCAGCCATTGATTTGAGCTGCTCGCGTTAGAATTGACTTTAAGATTCTCCTCCTGGTGTGTGAAGGCTTTAAATCAATCTGAATTGATCGCTGTTTACAGCCGATATCAAACCACTCTGATCAGGCAATTCCAGATTCCTCAAAGATTGAAAAACAATTCAGACTTTCAGATTAATGAGCATGATTTCCTGCTTGCATATCTGTGCAGTAACACTGTGTTGATAAGCAGCTACCTGTGAATGACCTGAATATCCCCATTCTGGCTCTCCATCTCACCTCTTCACATAACCCTAATCATAACTCTAACTCAGACCTGTTATTAAATATGTTATATTAAAATTAATTATGACTAATTACACAAGACACTTCAGTAACAGTATAGGACTGAGTGTGTGGTAGCGTGTGCATTACCTTATAATTCCATGGGTATTACATTATAATTACATGTGTATTACATATTTATGTGCGCATTACATTATTATTACATGTGTATTACATGTGCAGTGTTAACATGAGGAACAATAACACAGTCAAAAAATGCCCCCCCCTTGCTATGGTTCAAATGGGTGTGGAAAAAAGCAGAGCTAATGCAGAGCTGTACAGAAACTCTTCATACGAGGCACAGAGGAACACCTTTTACAAGCTTTTTTTAAAGCCTGTTAATCTAATTCCCAAATCATTTGCCCAAAATTAGACATAAAACCGTAGAACAAAGCCATAAGGAGTGGATTTTTAATCAAATAAACTGCTTCAGTGTTCACAGTATTTATCTGTCCTCAGTAAATTGGCTGCGCTGCCTGTAGCTGCACATAACTCCGGCTGAAAGGCATTGTGGGTAAAACGCACCGTGGCACCAGCGGCACGCAGCTAATCCACCCTGGAGAGGATTTCTCTTTTTGTTTTGTTGTCTTTTCCGGGCGCGAGGCTCGCCTCCTCGCTCCGCCGCAGCGGGTTCCTCTCCCCGCGGGCGAGCCGGAGGTCCCAGGCCGGCGGTAACTTAATGCCATGGCAACGGAGCTTTACCGCGAAGGAGCGCGTCGACCTGACTTACCGCGACAGAGAGGCCGACTCCTGGCGTGCGTACATATGGCGTCCTGGCCCCGCGACCAAATCCCCCGCGTCCGCCAAACCTTCACCCGCTACACGCCAAGAACGACCTGGCGAACGCCCGCCCCACCTTTCCGCTCTGCACGCAGACCTGTCCCAGCGTGCTCCCACAGGTCCCGCCAGCTGGAGGAGAACTGGGCCTGTGCGGCTGACGCTCGGCAGGCTGATCCGCCCGGTGGACCGGAGGGCTTTGTGGGATTGGGGATCATCGTGCCCCAACGAGTTTAGCCCATAGACTGTAGAAAAATATCAACAAAGTCACTGTGACGTCACTCATTGACTCTCCATGGGCTTGGTGAAAAGCGTTTTTTTGAAGCCTGGGAAGTGTAGTTCAGTGGTACAAATTGGAGCCAGAGGCTGTGCAGTAGGGACATGAAGTCCAGTCGTCCACTAAGCGCGTGAGATACAGTGACTCTGCAGTGACGCACACGGGCGGCTGAAACACCTTTACTGGAGCCAACCGCACTGGCACAAGGAAGTGAGCTTCAAAAACGCAGCCCAGTTTTGGCCGCTTGGTTTAGCCTCAGGAGTAGAGCTGCCACCTGCCACTAGGTCATCACACACACGCATCGCAGTGCAGTGCTCACACACACACACGCATTGCAGCGCAGCGCTCACACACACACGCATCGCAGTGCAGTGCTCACACACACACACACACATTGCAGTCCGACACAGACCATCTGGGACCGATGGAGGAGCCGATCCAGGCCACCCAGTCGATACGGAGCGTGTGTGTGATGTTGGAGCATCCCTTAAGATCACAGCCCCAGCAGTGAGAGCTGAGAAACAGTGCTGGGGGGGGGGGCGGTGACGAGCGGGACGCGCCTCGGCTGAAACTCTCGCTGCGCCGGCGCGTTTTTTATCGGATCCCGTTTGGCGGGGAGACAGGCCCCCGTCACGGGCGCGGCGCTCCGCGTGGCACTGCCGCCGGTTCTGCGAGGGCGGAGAGGACAGAGCGGCTCGCCTCTCCGCTCGCGCCGCGCTGTTCACGGGGAACAGATGTCCCCCCCTCGTCTCTTCTGGGTTTGGGGAGGAAAACAGGAAAGAAAGCAGAACTGCAGATGGATCCAGCTGTTTATCTGCTGCACCAAAACAGAGCGTAACAGGCGATCGGTCGCAATAATGCATGATGGGAATCCTCCGCAGAATTTCTCGGGTAAAAGAAAAACAGCGAGGGGAAAAAGCATTTCAGCCAACATGGGGAATAATGTAAGAATTGTTCCCTGACCCTTAAAAGGTGAAAAGGCTGACCTGCTGGAGATCGGAGGGCATGGAGGCTATGATTGGCCAGCATTCTTGGCCAATCAGAGCAGGTCGTATATCAGCCAGCTCAAGACATAACTTACGAGAACGAAGCCATTAGACGGGTCTGCAGAAGGATGTGGGTAGACGGGTCTGCAGAAGGATGTGGGTAGACGGGTCTGCAGAAGGATGTGGGTAGACGGGTCTGCAGAAGGATGTGGGTAGACGGGTCTGCAGAAGGATGTGGGTAGACGGGTCTGCAGAAGGATGTGGGTAGACGGGTCTGCAGAAGGATGTGGGTAGACGGGTCTGCAGAAGGATGTGGGTAGACGGGTCTGCAGAAGGATGTGGGTAGACGGGTCTGCAGAAGGATGTGGGTAGACGGGTCTGCAGAAGGATGTGGGTAGACGGGTCTGCAGAAGGATGTGGGTAGATGGGTCTGCAGAAGGATGTGGGTAGACGGGTCTGCAGAAGGATGTGGGTAGACGGGTCTGCAGAAGGATGTGGGTAGACGGGTCTGCAGAAGGATGTGGGTAGACGGGTCTGCAGAAGGATGTGGGTAGACGGGTCTGCAGAAGGATGTGGGTAGACGGGTCTGCAGAAGGATGTGGTAGACGGGTCTGCAGAAGGATGTGGGTAGACGGGTCTGCAGAAGGATGTGGGTAGACGGGTCTGCAGAAGGATGTGGGTAGACGGGTCTGCAGAAGGATGTGGGTAGACGGGTCTGCAGAAGGATGTGGGTAGACGGGTCTGCAGAAGGATGTGGGTAGACGGGTCTGCAGAAGGATGTGGGTAGACGGGTCTGCAGAAGGATGTGGGTAGACGGGTCTGCAGAAGGATGTGGGTAGACGGGTCTGCAGAAGGATGTGGGTAGACGGGTCTGCAGAAGGATGTGGGTAGACGGGTCTGCAGAAGGATGTGGGTAGACGGGTCTGCAGAAGGATGTGGGTAGACGGGTCCGCTTCACACTTCATGTTTCACAGATCAATGCAGCTGAGAATATTTTGTTTGAATCATTCCTTTCATGAAACAGGAGATTTCATTGATTTTTTTTGTTGTTGCCAATACCAGCTCCGGCTATTTGTGTTCCATGCTCCAAAGAGAGGGTTGGCCCATAAATCATAAAGCTATTTTCAGAGGCTGCTAACGCATAATGTACGTACTATATCAACTCTTTTAATCAATGAATTAGTCGATTAATTGCATGGTTTCTACCAGCAATGCAGCTCCCCTCATTGAAGACTTCTCCAGCGGAAATGCTGGATTGCGGTACACGCGTGACAGTACCGCGCGCGACCGTACCGTGAGCCATACCGCATGGTTCTGGCCAAGAGACCGGCCGAATCAGAGCTCGAGAACGATGCTAACGGCTAGCGCCATAAATAATTCACCCTGCTCCGCGGAGGACAAAGCGCGGTGTCAGCAGCTCTGTAAAGTAAACAGCGTGTGGTCTTAACCAGCCAGAGAGGGCTCTCCAGGGGGATGTGCGTGGGGGGAGATCCAGGAGGGAGGGGGAGGGGGGCAGCGAGGGGGAGTTTATCAGATGAACCATATCTCAGGGGGGCTCACTAAAGCTGGGCTTCAGGGTTCTTCACCACAGAGAGAGAGTCCATGAAGAGTGACCTACCTGGGGGAAGTGTGGGGGCGGGGGGGGGGGGGATATATATCCATATATCTATCCAGAGAAGGGAAATCAATAACTGCCACCAGCCCTGGGCTGCCTGCAATTTCAGACGTAATGCAGGATAAATGCATTATAAGGCAGCAAGCTGCTGTGAATACAGCTCTACACCCTGCTCTCTACTGCACTAATACAGCTCTACACCCTGCTCTCTACTGCATTAATACAGCTCTACACCCTGCTCTCTACTGCACTAATACAGCTCTACACCCTGCTCTCTACTGCACTATACAGCTCTACACCTCTCCTAATAACTCTACACCTGCTCTCTACTGCCTAATAAGCTCTACACCTGCTCTCTACTGCACTAATATCAGCTCTACACCCTGCTCTCTACTGCACTAATACAGCTCTACACCTGCTCTCTACTGCACTAATATAGCTCTACACCCTGCTCTCTACTGCACTAATACAGCTCTACACCCTGCTCTCTACTGCCTAATAAGCTCTACACCCTGCTCCTACTGCACTAATACAGCTCTACACCCTGCTCTCTACTGCACTAATTAGCTCTACACCCTGCTCTCACTGCACTAATACAGCTCTACCCTGCTTACGACATACCCACTGCTCTCTACTGCACTAATAAGCTCTACACCCTGCTCTCTACTGCACTAATACAGCTCTACACCCTGCTCTCTACTGCACTAATAAGCTCTACACCTGCTCTCTACAACTCCCTGCTCTCTACTGCACTAATACAGCTCTACACCCTGCTCTCTACTGCACTAATACAGCTCTACACCCTGCTCTACACCCTGCTCTCTACTGCACTAATACAGCTCTACACCCTGCTCTCTACTGCACGAATACAGCTCTACACCCTGCTCTACACCCTGCTCTCTACTGCACTAATACAGCTCTACACCCTGCTCTCTACTGCACAATAAGCTCTACACCTGCTCTACACCCTGCTCTCTACTGCACAATACAGCTCTACACCCTGCTCTCTACTGCACTAATAAGCTCTACACCCTGCTCTCTACTGCACTAATAAGCTCTACACCCTGCTCTCTACTGCACTAATACAGCTCTACACCCTGCTCTCTACTGCACTAATATAGCTCTACACCCTGCTCTCTACTGCACTAATACAGCTCTACACCCTGCTCTCTACTGCACTAATACACTACACCTGCTCTCTACTGCACTAATACAGCTCTACACCCTGCTCTCTACTGCACTAATACAGCTCTACACCCTGCTCTCTACTGCACTAATACAGCTCTACACCCTGCTCTCTACTGCACTAATACAGCTCTACACCCTGCTCTCTACTGCACTAATATAGCTCTACACCCTGCTCTCTACTGCACTAATACAGCTCTACACCCTGCTCTCTACTGCACTAATACAGCTCTACACCCTGCTCTCTACTGCACTAATACAGCTCTACACCCTGCTCTCTACTGCACTAATACTCACCTGCTCTCAACACCCTGCTCTCTACTGCACTAATACAGCTCTACACCCTGCTCTCTACTGCACTAATACAGCTCTACACCCTGCTCTCTACTGCACTAATACAGCTCTACACCCTGCTCTCTACTGCACTAATAAGCTCTACACCCTGCTCTCTACTGCACTAATATAGCTCTACACCCTGCTCTCTACTGCACTAATACAGCTCTACACCCTGCTCTCTACTGCACTAATACAGCTCTACACCCTCTCTCTACTGCACTATATACGCTCTACACCCTGCTCTCTACTGCACTAATACAGCTCTACACCCTGCTCTCTACTGCACTAATAAGCTCTACACCCTGCTCTCTACTGCACTAATACAGCTCTACACCCTGCTCTCTACTGCACTAATACAGCTCTACACCCTGCTCTCTACTGCACTAATACAGCTCTACACCCTGCTCTCTACTGCACTAATACAGCTCTACACCCTGCTCTCTACTGCACTATACTACAGCTCTACACCTGCTCTTACGCACACCTATACAGCTCTACACCCTGCTCTCTACTGCACTAATACAGCCTACACCCTGCTCTCTACTGCACTAATACAGCTCTACACCCTGCTCTCTACTGCACTAATAAGCTCTACACCCTGCTCTCTACTGCACTAATACAGCTCTACACCCTGCTCTCTACTGCACTAATATAGCTCTACACCCTGCTCTCCTGTCTACTGCACTAATCAGTTAAACTGCTCTACACACTGCTCTCTACTGCACAATACAGCTCTACACCCTGCTCTCTACTGCACTAATATACAGCTCTACACCCTGCTCTCTACTGCACTAATATAGCTCTACACCCTGCTCTCTACTGCACTAATACAGCTCTACACCTGCTCTACTGCACTAATAAGCTCTACACCCTGCTCCTAGCACTAATACAGCTCTACACCCTGCTCTCTACTGCACTAATATAGCTCTACACCCTGCTCTCTACTGCACTAATACAGCTCTACACCCTGCTCTCTACTGCACTAATACAGCTCTACACCCTGCTCTCTACTGCACTAATATAGCTCTACACCCTGCTCTCTACTGCACTAATACAGCTCTACACCCTGCTCTCTACTGCACTAATATAGCTCTACACCCTGCTCTCTACTGCACTAATACAGCTCTACACCCTGCTCTCTACTGCACTAATATAGCTCTACACCCTGCTCTACACCCTGCTCTCTACTGCACTAATACAGCTCTACACCCTGCTCTCTACTGCACTAATATAGCTCTACACCCTGCTCTCTCTCTGGGATGGGCCCGCAGCAGTTTAAGGAACTATGCATCTGTCACACACTGCATAGGTTTCCCGTTGAAATCCCAAGTTGTACCCTGGAGAAAAGTTCTTAAGTTGAATTGCTTTAGTAAATATTTGACACCGCTTATGAATAATATATGAAATGCAGTTCAGTGACTTTCTCTGTGTGAAGAAAGAAACAAATAGCAGTAATAGTAACAATCGTAACGAGACCCAAACTGATTCTGTTGTTCGACCATCATTTTAAGAAAAATGCCTGTGCACCCCGACCAGCATTAACTGCGCATAACTTAGACCTGATGTCACTTCCTGTGCACCCCGACCAGCATTAACTGCACATAACTTGACCTGATATTACTTCCTGTGCAGCCCGAGAGAAGCCCGGTCTAGTGGCCACAGCTGGTCCGTAACGAGGCTCTCTGGGCCCCCGGTGTGTGGTCCAGTCCTAATAACGCTGCTTCCCAGCTTTAATAATGTATACCGGAGGATGGAAGCGGCTGAAGTTTCCCAGACTGTGGGAGTCATTCCAGCGCCAGGCAGCTCTAACAGGGGGCTGGATAAAGCATGTTCTAATGAAATAGGCCTCAATTATTAAAATTATAACGCTGAGTGTTTCAGCGGTCTGAGATGTTATAACACAGTCCCAGACACAGTACCGCTCATCTCTCCTCACAAACATACACACGCACGCACACGCACGCACGCACACCTACACACACACACACGCACGCACGCACGCACGCACACGCACACGCACGCACGCACACACACACGCACACACACGCCGCACACACACACGCACCTACGCAGCACGCACGCACACACACACACACACACACGCACGACACACAACCGCACCACATCACAGCACGCAGACAGCACGCACACAATGCACACACAGCAGGGCACGCAACACACCTACAACTACACAGCACGCACGCACACACACACACGCACGCACACACACCTACACACACACACACACCTACACACACACACACGCACGCACGCACACACACGCACGCACACACACCTACACACACCTACACGCATGCCCACATGCACGCCAGCACACACACACGTTCCTGATCTCTGTAAAATACACGATGTACAACGATGTCTAAAAAGGAAAAGTTGTCCCCTCCTGTACCCTTACATGCCATTATATGCCGTGCAGTACTGAGAACAGAACAAGGGAGTGAAAGACGAGCAGAGGGAGAGAGACAGAGATGGAGAGAGTGAGGAACAAGCAAGTTCAGAGTTTAACCCAGGTCT
The DNA here is from genome assembly GCF_018555375.3 of Anguilla rostrata. Lineage (NCBI taxonomy): Eukaryota > Metazoa > Chordata > Actinopteri > Anguilliformes > Anguillidae > Anguilla > Anguilla rostrata. Next base: position 40,603,154 of record NC_057945.1, on the reverse strand, counting down.
TCACACAGATTAGAATAATCAGCCATAAGTACTCACACACTTTCTCTTAAACCCAGCCCCCCCCCCCCCCCCCTTTCTCTCTCGTCTGGTCATTTCCAGTCTCACGTTGTTATTGTGTCTATTAATAACCCTGTAGAACACTGAGCGCGGGTTGGTTTTGCAGCTGAAAGCTGCGGCATTGTGAACATTTCCCCGCTCATGCTGTTCAGGATAATTACTGTCTGCCAGGCCTCCCTACCTCCCTGCCTCTGCCTCATTAAGGAGGCGAGCGTTATAAGGCTCCCTGCCTCTACCTCATTAAGGAGGCGAGCGTTATAAGGCTCCCTGCCTCTACCTCATTAAGGAGGCGAGCGTTATCGCAGGCTCCCTGCCTCTACCTCATTAAGGAGGGAGCGTTATAAGGCTCCCTGCCTCTACCTCATTAAGGAGGCGAGCGTTATAAGGCTCCCTGGCCTCTACCTCATTAAGGAGGCGAGCGCTATAAGGTCTCCTCCCTGCCTCTACCTCATTAAGGAGGCGAGCGTTATAAGGCTCCCTGCCTCTACCTCATTAAGGAGGCGAGCGTTATAAGGCTCCCTGCCTCTACCTCATTAAGGAGGCGAGCGTTATAAGGCTCCCTGCCTCCCTGCCTCTACCTCATTAAGGAGGCGAGCGTTATAAGGCTCCCTGCCTCTACCTCATTAAGGAGGCGAGCGTTATAAGGCTCCCTGCCTCTACCTCATTAAGGAGGCGAGCGTTATAAGGCTCCCTGCCTCTACCTCATTAAGGAGGCGAGCGTTATAAGGCTCCCTGCCTCTACCTCATTAAGGAGGGGAGCGTTATAAGGCTCCCTGCCTCTACCTCATTAAGGAGGCGAGCGTTATAAGGCTCCCTGCTCTACCTCATTAAGGAGGCGAGCGTTATAAGGCTCCCTGCCCCTGCCTCTACCTCATTAAGGAGGGAGCGTTATAAGGCTCCCTGCCTCTACCTCATTAAGGAGGCGAGCGTTATAAGGCTCCCTGCCTTACCTCATTAAGGAGGCGAGCGTTATAAGGCTCCCTGCCTACCTCATTAAGGAGGCGAGCGTTATAAGGCTCCCTGCCTCTACCTCATTAAGGAGGGGAGCGTTATAAGGCTCCCTGCCTCCCTGCCTCTACCTCATTAAGGAGGGGAGCGTTATAAGGCTCCCTGCCTCCCTGCCTCTACCTCATTAAGGAGGCGAGCGTTATAAGGCTCCTGCCTTACCTCATTAAGGAGGGAGCGTTATAAGGCTCCCTGCCTCTACCTCATTAAGGAGGAGCGTTATAAGCTCCCCGCCTCTACCTCATTAAGGAGGGAGCGTTATAAGGCTCCCTGCCTCTACCTCATTAAGGAGGCGAGCGTTATAAGGCTCCCTGCCTCTACCTCATTAAGGAGGCGAGCGTTATAAGGCTCCTGCTCTACCTCATTAAGGAGGCGAGCGTTATAAGGCTCCTGCCTCTACCTCATTAAGGAGGCGAGCGTTATAAGGCTCCCTGCCTCTACCTCATTAAGGAGGGAGCGTTATAAGGCTCCCTGCCTCTACTCATAAGGAGGCGGCGTATAAGGCTCCCTGCCTCTACCTCATTAAGGAGGCGGCGCTATAAGGCTCCCTGCTCCTGCTCTACCTCATTAAGGAGGGAGCGTTATAAGGCTCCCTGCCTCTACCTCATTAGAGGCGAGCGTTATAAGGCTCCTGACTCTACCTCATTAAGGAGCGAGCGTTATAGGCTCCCTGCCTCTACCTCATTAAGGAGGCGGAGCGTTATAAGGCTCCCTGCCTCTACTCATTAGGGGCGAGCGTATAGGCCCCTGCCTCTACTCATTAAGGAGGCGAGCGTTATAAGGCTCTGCCTACTACCTCATAAGGAGGGGACGTTATAAGGCTCCCTCCTCTACCTCATTAAGGAGGCAGCGTTATAAGGCTCCCTGCTCTATCTCATTAAGGAGAGCGTATAAGGCCCTCTATGAATCACCATTAGGGGCAGACGTTATAAGGCTCCCTGCTTACCCCAATTAAGGAGGCGGACGTATAAGGCTCCCGCTCTCTCTACCTCATTAAGGAGCGAAACGTTATAAGGTTCCCTGCCCTACCTCCTTAAGGAGGCAGAGCGTTATAAGGTCCGCTCTACTCATAAGGAGCGAGCGTTTGGCTCCCTGCCTTACCTTTAGGAGGCGAGCGTTATAAGCTCCCTGCCTCACCCATTAAGGAGGCCGAGGTTATAAGGTCTGTCCCTGCCCTACCCTCATTAAGGAGGGGTTAAGGCTCGCCTGCCTCTACTCATTAAGAGGTGAGCTGATAAGGCCACCTGACTCTACCACATAAGGAGGCGACGTTATAAAGGCTCCCTGCTGTACCACCATTAAGGAGGGAGCGTACAAGGCTCCTGCACCTGGATCTACCTCATTAAGGAGGGAGCGTATAAGGACCCTGCCTGGCATGCCACCTCATTAAGGAGGGAGCGTTATAAGGCTCCTCCTGCTACCTCTTAGGCAGGGAGCTTATAAGGCCCCTGCCTCGTAGCCTCATTGGAGGGAAGACGTAATAGGCCCAGTGGCTGTGACCATCTAGGAGGCGAGCTTACACGCAGCCTTAGCATCTTAAGGCAACTGTGAAAGGCCCAGTGCCCTGACGTCACACCTGCAGTAGAGCAGCAGGCCATTTGTGAACAGAGATTTAAATCTTGTTTAGCAAGCGGGGGTTAGAGGCAAGATGGCCCCTCCCTCTTGTCAGCGATGCCAAAACCCCAGGTTCAAAGATTCTAAGGTTCAAAGGTTGTGGTGGCAACTTCAAAAAAAAATTTTTTTTTGCCTCATTTCCAATTTCTACAAAACTGCCAGTTAAATCTGCTTATTTCTTAGAGCAAAAAAGCCTTAATGTCTCATATAAATGTACATCAATCAATGATTTATTTCATTTTATTAGTACAGTGAGATAGTTTCCGTATAGAGAGCCCTCTATAATGTAATCACAAAGCTTAATTAGTTGGTGTTTAAACATTTATGAAACATTTATGAGACAGCGAGACTCTCATTTCATTACTCAAATTGTACCCAGGGCTGTTTTCTGGAAAATGTATAAGGAATTTACATCACAGTCATAATTTTCTAATATATGAAATTAAAGCTTGAAATCAAGTTTCATTAAAAAAAAAAAAGAAAAGGTTTCCCCTGCAGAGCCAATTTCCTTCAAAATCGCACAGCTAGTTCAGCACTACTGAGAAAGAGATGTATTTTTCATAATAAAATGTTGTACCCATGACCTTTGGCATATGGACTTAATGGACAGCAGTAATTTCTGGATATACAGCCAAGGGAAGTTCTTAGAAAAGAAAAGGATTTAGGTGACAGGTCTGTCCCATCACAGCGACCCGGCTCAGGTACTTTAACAGCAGGGGGTGCTGAAGCCGCAGTGGTGCAGAGGTTAGAGCCACAGGTGAGCTGGGATAGAGGAACACACCTGAGAGAATCAGAGCCACAGGTGAGCTGGGACAGAGGAGCACACCTGAGAGAATCAGAGCCACAGGTGAGCTGGGATAGTGGAGCACACCTGAGAGAATCAGAGCCACAGGTGAGCTGGGACAGAGGAGCACACCTGAGAGAATCAGAGCCACAGGTGAGCTGGGATAGTGGAGCACACCTGAGAGAATCAGAGCCACAGGTGAGCTGGGATAGAGGAACACACCTGAGAGAATCAGAGCCACAGGTGAGCTGGGATAGAGGAACACACCTGAGAGAATCAGAGCCACAGGTGAGCTGGGATAGAGGAACACACCTGAGAGAATCAGAGCCACAGGTGAGCTGGGATAGAGGAACACACCTGAGAGAATCAGAGCCACAGGTGAGCTGGGATAGAGGAACACACCTGAGAGAATCAGAGCAAGTGCTGGATAGTGAGCACACCTGAGAACAGAGCCGTGAGCTGGGATAGAGAAGCACACCTGAGAGAATCAGAGCCACAGGTGTGCTGGGATAGAGAAGCACACCTGAGTGAAACAGAGCCACAGGTGAGCTGGAACAGTGGAGCACACCTGAGAGAAACAGCGCTCCATCAGTGTTTGGTCAAAGTATTTGGCCGCACCGCCCCCCCACCCCCCCACCCCCCCACCCCGCACACAGACAGGAGGTCGTGGACGGCTTTCAGTCCAAAATGCAGAAACCAAAGTCCCAAACACGCTTGTCATTGATCCAAAGCTTCAGCAACAGCTCCGTAAAACTGTGAACAGACCATCTGCAGGGAGGGATGCATTAAACTGTTGTCCACTTGTTCCGTTTGTCTAGTTACTTAGCTTGTATAAGCCTGAGCACCAATAGAAGCTGATGCCGTGGGGATTTATGAGAGATCGTGAATGATATTGAGAAGGAGCGAGATTGAATTCCTGGAGGGTATTGATTTATGCAGCAGTGCGTATCTCTGTACTGTGTCAGGGCATTTTAAACACAGGGATTTGACCCACTTTCATTCCCCAGTTTGTCACTGCGAAAGATAACGGAGTTCCTATAGTTGACCTACCTGGCTAAATAAATAAAAAATAACCATAAAGATTCCGGCAGAAGGTCCTGGACATACCTGGGCTGTGAAGATCCCGGGCTTTCAAAATGCTTTTCACCAAGCCCATGGAGAGTCAATGGGTGATGTCACAGTGACACTGTCCATATTTTTCTACGGTCTATGCTCATGATCATTCACTCTCATTTCCATTTACTCTCATGACCATCCATGAATAAATATCTTCCAAGCGTAAAACAATAGTTTCCAATCCTGTTCCTGGAGATCTACAGTGCTGTAGGTTTTCACTCCAACCCTAACAAAGCCCACCTCATTAAACAGCTAGAGATCTATTGTCCTGTAGGTTTTCACTCCAACCCTAACAAATCACAGCTCATTCAACAGCTAGAGATCTACCGTCCTGTAGGTTTTCATTCCAGCCCTAACAAAGCTCACCTCATTCAGCAGCGAGAGATCCCACTGAGCTGCTGATTAGTAGAGTCAGGTGTGCAAATTAGGATTGAATTGAAAAGCTGCAGGATGGTAAATCTCCAGGAACAAGATTGGGACCCACTGGCATAAGACAGCTGCTGTGTTTGAGAATAATAAGCATATTCATTTTTATAGACATTTTTTTCTTCAAGCGATACTTATTAAAATAAACTCAAATAAAAGACATTGGTACCTTTTGCCTGAAGTATTATACATTATTAATGTTAATTATTTCACATTATTTTAATTAAGATTGAAAGAAAGCCTTCATGCATCCCACTGGCTTTCTCATTTTATCAATGTAATGCATGTAGTGGTCCAATATTCCTTCAGAAGGTGCCCATTTTATGCGACCGCAACCAGAAGGAGCCAAAATGGCTGCCTGGTGAGGATGTGACTCTCGTGAGCATGGTGCATCTGCATTCCGGTTTTTTGTTCCAACCAGCAGCCTCAGTTCCAGTTATCTGACAGACCTATAAACCACGCTGGTTCACTCCTGTACCTGAGCACAGTAACAGTATCTTCAGCATGCACTCTGCAGTCTGCAGCTGTAGCTGGTGCTCACACAGACGTCAGACTGAGATACGCTTGCGCTAATGAAATAGTTAAGAGCAGAAGTTGGCACAAAATCCTGGAGCGGATCGACCCCTGAAAAACACCCGGAGCCGCTTCATTGCGGACCGCTGCAGAGCCAGTGCAGCTTGGCTGACTGATTGACAGGTGCCCTTCGGCTAAGCCACGGAGGCCGATAGTTCGCCCTGAGAACCCCTCGGACGTCGAGCGGCGCTTAAGTTAACTCAGCGTGGCACTAACGGGCACGCCGCCGAATTAAGGGCCCATGTGTGGGAACGGTGTTCGTGTCTGAGTATCATACCCCCGCCAAACGAGCCCGGGGACGCCCGTCACCAGCGCCACGCCGCCGCGCAGAGAGCAGGCTAACG
>NC_057945.1:40477235-40592235 GCF_018555375.3 Anguilla rostrata | reverse complement strand
GCTGGGCGTCGATCACAAACCCAGCTCCCTTTCAACAGCTCTGTCTCAAGACTTAGCCCGGCCATTTTCTCTCTTCTTATTTTTTGTCTTCACAATTATTATTATTATTTTTTTTAAATTCATGACAAATTACCACACGCCCTGTTTTTATTCGCCGTTTGGTCCCTGGGGACGTTCGCCCGTCAAGGATACTTGCTAATTGGCTGATTAATGAAAGACCGCTTCCCTCTTCAGCGCGGTGCCAATACTCTGCGCTCAATGTCAAGGTCTATACCTTACTGTAGCAGCACCACGCGGTCCACGCCACAAAAGAGGTTTCCATGGAGACAGAACTACTTTATTTTGAGAGGCAAATTATTGATATTTTTATGAGTTGCAGCCTCCACATGGCACTGTACTCCATCCTTACCCCCAGCCTCAGGCCCCCAACCTCAGGCCACTCAAAGTCCATTTTCAAGGGTTGTTTTTCAAAATAAAGAAATGCAATACTTGAACCTACTGGATGACATTAAGTATTTTTTTTATATTGTCAGAAGATAGACATGACAAAACCTAGGTTCATGGAGGGTAAACTACAAAACACATTACCAAACAAGAATATGAATGTTTTAAAAAATGAAAATACAATACTTGACCTACTGGATGAAATCATGAAAACTATCATTTTTTTAATGAGATAAAGATGAGAAACATGAGAAAAGTTCCTTGAACTTAAACTACAAAACAAATGACCAAACAACCCTTACAAAAACAATTGCATGTTCAAAAAAAGTGAAGAGTACACACGTGAACTATATGAGAAAAGAAAACTTCAAGCCATGTTGTGTTTTCACATGTGAAAATTGTAGTTCACGTTTGAATAACTCAGTCGCATCAGAAAATGTGGAATGTCCTGTTATTTCAAGTTTTTGCATGTGGATATTTCACATTCAAATGTGAAAAAAGCCGATCACATGTAAAAATGTCCAGTTCATTTTAATTCACATGTGAAAATGTTAAATTCACATGTGATAAGATTTCACGAAAGATTTTTTATAAGGGAAGAATATGAAAAATGGAATTTATAAAGACTGCTCCCACAGCTACATTAGGAAAAAAAAGGTCTTCGTTGTAGACCTGTGTCCAGGCCTTTTACGGAGCCAAATAATGAGACCACCAGTATCAACTGCTTTGATTGGCAGAGAGCCACAGCTGCTATGTGTCCATGGTCCTGCAGCTCTCCGGTGAGCGGGGCTGACAGTGTCCCTGTACGATGTGTCCCTTACTAACCCGACCTGTTTGCCCTGGCAGCTGACCAATCACCACCCTGCTTTAAAGACACCTTTGTCAACTCTACCTTCGCACACAGCTCAGACAAAGAGACCTGGGGAATCCAACAAGGCCCCGAAGCTGCCTGACTGCAGTGCCGTTTCATTAGCCAGCGTCGGTGCTATTCGTGGACGTCGGCCCCGGCGTGTCATTATCCACGGGATGAAGAGGCTCAGGCGTGGCACATGCTCGGAATTCTGACAGCGAGCTGCCGCCTGGCCCCTCGGGGCTCCCGGGCAGAAGGCCATTAAAGGCCTGGAGTTCTGCATTTCCAGCACCCGCCTGGAATGCCACGGTGGAGGCGCACGGTGGAGGCGCACGGTGGAGGCGCACGGTGGAGGCGCACGGTGGTGGCGCACGGTGGAGGCGCACGGTGGAGGCGCACGGTGGAGGCGCACGGTGGAGGCGCACGGTGGAGGCGCACGGTGGAGGCGCACGGTGGAGGCGCACGGTGGAGGCGCACGGTGGAGGCGCACGGTGGTGGCGCACGGTGGAGGCGCACGGTGGAGGCCCGTACAGCAGCGCTAAAGGCATCGGCGGGTAGCCTGGCCGGCGCATTTTTCCATTTTCCAAAATCCACACAGAACGGTTCTGTGAAATACACAAATGCAATACAGGGGCATGACTGGATTTAGCCAGGATTTATCAAACTCCCAGGCCGAGGGCCACCAGCAGTAGGCTACTTCGTGCTGGGCATGTCCAATCCAACAATGGGATTCATTTTAACACACTTTGCCATTTTGCCATTTTCAAGCTTAAAAGATTTGGGTTGTTTTTGTTTTTTTTCTTATGTTTTTGTTTTCAAAATTCGAGTGTTATTTGAACTCCATTACTTTTCAATTTCCGGCCAACCTGCGGCCTCTCCTTTGATTCACTCACGGGCGGCTGCCAGGAGACAGCATGCACGACACACAATCTCCCACCCTCCCCTGTCCTGTTTCAGTTAGGCAGAGAAGGGAGGGGGCAGAGCATTCTGGGAGATAGAGTTTGCTGGAAGGTGAGAGGCGGGTGTGAGTCACACCTGTACTACGCTGTGGAACGAGAGCCAGGTGCCAGAGCAAGGGGAAAGCTCCCCAACTGCAGCCGGGGAAGGGGGGGATGTGATGGGGGAAGGGGGGGGTGTGGTGGGGGAAAGAGGGGGGGTGCTGTCGCATTTGAAGAAGCACAGCCCTTCCATTAGCGCTTAACATCCATTTTCTCCATTACTGCGTGACGCTCGTTTGCTGTATTTACACAAAGCTTCAAAGTGCCGGAAACCATTAGGCGGTGTTCTGAACTAATAATGGAGAGAGTATTTGCAGCGGACCATGTAATGGCAATGCACAAATTAAACAAGAATTATAGGAACAAGAGGGCGGGTGCGGGGTGCGGGAGGAAAGAGTAAACAGCTGCTTAAAGGCGAGGAGACGCTGAGAGATCGTTTCCGCCTTTTTCCCCGCCGTTAGATTTTCCGGCATAACTCCGATTCGCGGCGCGGATCTCCTCAGCGATCCGACGCAGGCCGTGCGCTCCCTAATCAGACCGACTCCGGCTGTGAGTTTCCCTCCAGTCCTGGCAGTGCGTCGCCTTCCCGAGGCAGAGCGCACGCGGCAGCGCCTCCAGTCCTGGCAGTGCGTCGCCTTCCCGAGGCAGAGCGCACGCGGCAGCGCCTCCAGTCCTGGCAGTGCGTCGCCTTCCGGCAGAGCGCCGGCAGCGCTCCAGTCCTGGCAGTGCGTCGCCTTCCCGAGGCAGAGCGCACGCGGCAGCGCCTCCAGTCCTGGCAGTGCGTCGCCTTCCCGAGGCAGAGCGCACGCGGCAGCGCCTCCAGTCCTGGCAGTGCGTCGCCTTCCCGAGGCAGAGCGCACGCGGCAGCGCCTCCACCGCTCCCGGCTACGGGGCCCGGCGCAATTAGCGTGCTCCTCAGAGGGGAACAGAAACAACACAAACACAAAGAGACCGAGAGGAACGGGGAATATTTTTACATATTCATCAGCCTCACAGAGGGAACGACACATCAAACAGACCCCGCCTCGGGTCCCTCGTCCTGAAATCAGCTTTCCACGGCACGTCGACAGCACGGTGGTGCTGTAATATTGTCAGTAAAAAAGGCTGATGACTTCCCCAATGCACAAACATGCCCATAACCTGACACTATTCAGTTCACTAGCATCACATTAATATGAATATGAGCGGTGATATGGCGAGCTATGAAATAGGTTATGAGCACTTGAAGCACTTCCACATTCACGGGCTTTTGATCATGGCAACAGCAGGTTTTTTTCCACCCATAGAGCTCTGGATGGAGAAATAATTGCATGCCCAGCGGACAGAAACGCTGAGCCAACAGCTGAACTCTGTTCAAACGGCCTTTTTGGAGCTTCCTCCTGCCAGAGGAGAGCTGCTGTATCACAGGACATCTGTCTCTGCCCACCATGAGGATCTGTTCTCATTCAGAGCGAAACCTCCCAAAATCGTAGGTGACCAAAACTAGGAAAATGCAATCGCCGGAGAGGGGATGGTGGACATCATTGTTTAAAAAAAAACTGGCATGGCTCGGTTTTCGGGACAGGTTCAGGGCAATCGAAGGACCACGCCCACTGGTTAAGTGGGCACACACACCTGAAGTGCATTGCCAATTAGTCCGGGTATTTAAAGTGTGCTCTTTTCCCAGTAGGTGGCTGTGACTGGGGGAATCATATGCCAAGAGAGAAAACGTGAGAGAGAGAGAGAGAGAGAAAGCGAGAGAGAAGCACCAAGGAGGTGCTGGAAAGCTTCTGTAGGCCAGTTGTTTTGTTTTTACCTGAATCCCGTGAGGGTGAAGCGCGAAGACGTTTTGTTTTGTCTCCGTTCTAAAGAATCTCTCTTTCTCTTCTCTTTCTAAGAATTTAAATAAAGTTCCGGAATTTCCGTATCTCCCTGTGTCCAACTCTTCTGTCAACAAAAGGGGTGTGTTGCGATGTGTGACCAAAACAAAACAAAACCAAAAAAGTAGGGCTCTTTTGGAAACTTGTTTTCTGTAGATAGACTTTTGAACCACTTCACACAAAAGCACAATGTACACGCGAGTCTTCACACTGACACATTTTTCACGCTCCGCTTTGCCTCCTCTGACTCCCGCACAGTGTGGCGCACACACCGCCACGCGTAACGCCAGTCGCCATTTTAAACACGGACGCGGAAACGCCAACCGCACACTCCACTTTGAGCCAGGTGCCTGGGGTTCTGTGCAAGAGATGAAAACGGTGAGAATCGGCCAAGACAAGGTCCTGACCGGGGAGCCGGGGGGTGCATCAATTGGGGTGAGACAAGGAGTAGACCCCATTCTTGGGTGGAGGGGAGGGTCCTTTCAAGACCACCCAAGGGGCCAAAATTGATCAGGAAGCAGACTCACAAGAGGGCTGAAATTGGCTGCATTGATTACCCAGGAACATCATGCGAATCGCCAGAACAAAAACCCATCCTCAAATTGCACCCGCTTGACCAGCGAAGGAAGAACAAAGACCCGGATCTCAAACAGAGGATCTGTGCCCAGATTATGAAAAACGGGCGAAGCAAGGCTCTTTCAGACCGACCTGCCGTCTGCATGGAAAGGACAGAAATAAGAAAGAGTTCCGCTCATATAGTTTTCAGGGGGTGTGTTGTGTGTGAAAGGATTCAAATTCTAAAGCAAACATCAGCCTTCAGAGTCAAAAGCAGAAAATGAGGTTGAAAGCAAATCGCAGCAGATGTCGCACATAAAAACACCACCAAGGTGAAAACAGACCGTTCGGTCAAACCCCACGGCCTTCCACACCCCAGCGGCCTTCCAAACCCTACGGCCTTCCACACCCCAGCGGCCTTCCAAACCCCACGGCCTTCCACACCCCAGCGGCCCCCCATGACCCCGCGAGCACTCAGACCTCGCTCAGCTGGGGACAGAAACGGGCCACATTAACCCAGACCTCTCGTTCAGGGGGACACACCGATGTACACATACACCCTGTGCCTTTACAGACAGTGATGGGGGGGGGATTGCCCCCAACCCCCCCGCCCTGTTAACGGCGCTCGTGTGTGAACCCTTTTGCACGAGCGTAATTTCAAACCGCCGAGATAGCGCCACGATTTGCTCCGAAGCGCCGATGATTAGACAGCACAACTAATAACTCGGCCTGCGGTGTCTATTATTATTATCATTATTATTATTATTATTATCATTATTATTATTATTATTATCATTATTATTATTATTATTATTATTATCATTATTCCCTCCCAAACTCCCCCGTTTGTGCCTCTGGCCGTTACTCCCCCGGATCAGGAGGTTAAACGTCCCCCTGTGCGCCACAGTGGCCCTCCCCCACACCATTCCGCTCACGGGGGGCGGGGACACCGGCAGGAGTTCATTTCACTTTAACCCTTTGCGCCTAGTACACACAGCATGATCCGAATCGTAGCAAACAGCATTGCAGCGTGATGCTGGAGACCGTGGTACCAGTGCTGAAACACAGATGGCCTTTTACAGATTCACATTACATTGTGTTTTATTGGGACGAAGTGCTCAATCATAGCAATTTACACTTCTGGAATTGTAATTTCCCTCCACAGTAAAGTCTCCAGAGTCACTTAAACTCTAACAGAGTGCATATGAGTTTAATTGGGACAATGTGTACTCTTGTAAGAGCTGATTTAACAGAGAACATTCTACAGTGTGTGTGCTCAGTTATGGAGACAGGTCAGGCTCAGTTATGGGGACAGGTCAGACTCAGTTATGGGGACAGGTCAGGCTCAGTTATGGAGACAGGTCAGGCTCAGTTATGGGGACAGGTCAGACTCAGTTATGGGGACAGGACAGACTCAGTTATGGAGACAGGTCAGACTCAGTTATGGGGACAGGACAGACTCAGTTATGGAGACAGGTCAGACTCAGTTATGGGGACAGGTCAGGCTCAGTTATGGGGACAGGTCAGACTCAGTTATGGGGACAGGTCAGACTCAGTTATGGGGACAGGTCAGACTCAGTTATGGAGACAGGTCAGGCTCAGTTATGGAGACAGGTCAGACTCAGTTATGGAGACAGGTCAGACTCAGTTATGGAGACAGGTCAGACTCAGTTATGGGGACAGGTCAGACTCAGTTATGGAGACAGGTCAGGCTCAGTTATGGAGACAGGTCAGACTCAGTTATGGGGACAGGTCAGGCTCAGTTATGGGGACAGGTCAGACTCAGTTATGGGGACAGGTCAGACTCAGTTATGGGGACAGGTCAGACTCAGTTATGGGGACAGGTCAGACTCAGTTATGGGGACAGGTCAGGCTCAGTTATGGGGACAGGTCAGGCTCAGTTATGGGGACAGGTCAGACTCAGTTATGGGGACAGGTCAGACTCAGTTATGGGGACAGGTCGGGCTCAGTTATGGGGACAGGTCAGGCTGAAGTAAATCTCCTAGCTGGAATGTGCAGGGTGGATATGGTATGACATGTCCTGACTACATTATAAAGGGCATTTTTACTTTAAAAATCATTCACAGCCAATAGTGTGGAAATCCATGGAAGAAGTGTCCTCAAACACCACCAATGTGTAGCACCCACCTGGGTGAAGCACGGCAGCCATTTTGCACCAGAACACTCACCCACATGTTAGCTGAGGTGGTGGGGAGGGAGAGGACAGATTTTTAGCCACTTAAGCTGGGGGAAGATCCGGTGGCAGGTTTAAAGAGCCAGGGGAACCACTAAATATTTGCGATGAGTGCAGCGGGAACTTTAATGACCAGTGTGAGTCAGGACCTCAATTTAATATCTAATCCAAAGAAATAAAAAATACCAGAGGCTTATAAATAGCATCTTAAGGCAGCAGTGTAGCACAGTGGTTAGGGAAGAGGACTCCAGTTCCCAGGTGGGCACCTGAGAAAGGTACTTTACCTGAACGGCTTCAGGAAGTGTGCAGCTGCACGTAGCGCAACCAGCGCGCGTTGCCGTGGTTACGAGCGTCTGCCGAACGCCCGTAATGTGACGCAACGCAGCGCTCTGGCGCGCAGACGCTCACTCTGACACTCTAGCGACGAACAGCTAATTGCCGAGTGCGACCTTTGGTTTCTGCCTCGTGTAGCAGTAAATAAACACACTAACTGCTGACGGAGGGCATTTAATGAGCGCTCATCACTCCCCAGAGCTACTGGTCAACATGACATTCAAACACCCATCAGCAGCCCCCGCTTCAATAAGATATGCAAAGGCAGGTCCTCAGAGGGAGATTGCAATTACAGGACGCCTTCTCTTTTACACTCACATTCGCTCATTTCCTGCAGCAGAAGTGCGCGGCGCGTATTTCACTGCGGAGTTTGGCGAACGCCGACGGCACCACTCATGCACAAAGACGTGGCTGCGCACGTCCAGCGTGGGGCTGTGATGCCCAGAGTGCATTTGTGCCCAAAACAATTTTTTTTTTTTTTTTTAAAAGCACCACTTCAGGCAACAAATCATCTCGGGGAAGGAACTAATTTACTGCGGCCAGTTAGTAGGGAATGGAAGCTCAAACCATAATGAAATAATTTATTAAACAAGGACAGCGGCTCCCAGTAGACCTCCTGCAGTGGAAACGCTAACAAGCTGACGGGGGAACTTTCCTGGACCATTATTTAACTCCCATTTAAGCACTTCTCACGACCACCACAGAGTGCTGCATCTATACCGTGAACATCCAATCAATGAGCGGAAAGAACCAATCAGAGGGGTGTTCTCATCCAAAACCTTTCCATCTAACCAACACATTCTCTGATTGGTCAATCGAGTCCGATTTACATTACGAAGCGCATTCTGAGGCACACGCTGATTGTTATTTCTAAATATGGTCGGGCACATCTTTATTTGTCTGTGACAGATTCTCTCCAGTCACGGCAGGGCAGGATGTAAGATAAAGCCTCCTGCAGATTTAATGAGTAACATCCTTCAGCGCTACTTCAGCGCCTGGAGCCGAACACAGCGGCGGAGCTCTTTAGAGTTTAACCCAGATTCCGCGGCTGCAGCCGGATCCCGGTTGTCGGCGGTTGAAAGGAGCCTGGAAGGGGAAGATGGCGAGAGACGGCATCGCGCATCAGACCGCTCAGAGACCGCTCAACGCGCAGTCAGGGCGCAGTCAGGGCGGAGCGCAGCTACTTTCAGAACATCAGCGGGAGCCGCGCGAGGCGCTCGTTTACGCTGCGGAACACGGAGGCGAACGTCGCAGCAGCGCAGAGGGCCGCCTGCCGCCCCTGCCGTCGGGAAGCCGGAGCCGCCGCCCAGGCGTCGTTTGATGCTATCGCGCGGAAGCCGCGACAGCAAGTCACAAATCAAACGCGCGAGAGAGAGGAGCTTCACAGCCGCGACAGGGCGTCACAGATCACACGCGCGAGAGAGAGGAGCTTCACAGCCGCGACAGGGCGTCAAAAATCACACGCGCGAGAGAGAGGAGCTTCACAGGCGCGACAGGGCGTCACAAATCAAACGCGCGAGAGAGAGGAGCTGCACAGCCGCGACAGCGCGGCTCAAATCAAACGCGCGCGAGAGAGAGGAGCTTCACAGCCGCGACAGGGCGTCACAAATCACACGCGCGAGAGAGAGAGAGAGGAGCTTCACAGCCACCGCTGCAGAGCGAAGTGGGCTGGGGCCCGGGCGGGGACGGCGGGCGGGCCGCACGGTGACGCCACGCGCCCCTGCGGGGAAACCGGGGAACGATTTGGAAAAGAAGTGATTCTGTTCACATCAAGAGGGGGGGACCCTTTTGTGGGCAAGATTATTCATGGGGAGGAAAGAAAAACACTGGATAATAATTGCTGGAAATGACTGACACCTTTGTATTATTACCATCCTGAATTATGTATCGCGCAGGGAATAACTGACGTTTGGCATCTGTTCCTCCTTAAAGTGCTAAAAATGTGAGCCTTCATGGTGCAAAAACCAGAAAAACACTGAAAGCGGGGAAAAGCTGCTCACGAGGCAAGAGGAGAAGAGAGATCAGGTTTAATTGCGCAGCTCATGAATAATTAAAAGGTATTTTAAAAACAGAGGCACAGACGTAACAGCGGCTCAAACTTTAACCTGCAGTCGGTGGCTCTGGCTCTTGCTGGTTATAATAAGGAGGACCAGTTTCTTTAAATGTAACTGCCTTTTTAACACGCCGGTGGTCAAAGACCCTGTGCAGGGTGCAGATGCCCTTCCAGTTATGCAACCCCCTCCTGTGCATGCTCCCCCCTCCTGTGCACGCTCCCCCCTACTGTGCACGCTCCCCCCTCCCGTGCACAACTCAAAGACGTGCACGCTCCCCCCTCCCGTGCACAACTCGAAGACGTGCACGCTTCCCCCAATCATCCACGGTGCACACTTCCCTCTCTTGTGCACAAGAACAGGTCGTGCATAATAACCACCCCTTGTGCACAGTGACACGCTTCTCCCTCCCATGATAAAATGGATGAGAGCTGCCCCCCTGGTCCAAACAAGAGTGATGCTCCATATGCCCACCCAACCCCCCTGCCCCCCAAAAAAAACCTCCGAACGTGTGACGCATGTCTTGTGGCTCATATTGATAAACAAAACATCAATCAGCCGATATGAGCCACACGACATGCGTGACACGTTCGGAATGCCACAGTTTCCAAAGTGATGAAGGAAGGAATCTCTCATTACACACTAAACTGCATATTACAGCAGCATGAGGCACAATGAAGGAGTAAAGATGCAGGAACATGTCGTGTGAGTTACAACGTCGTTCCTTCAACGCGCTCCCGCAGAAAAGCATCAGATATTTCTGCAGGAGGACGGAGGAGAGACTGGCAGAATGAAAGTACAACTGGAACAAAATGTTTCCCATTTCCCACTGTGACAAGCAATAAATCCGGCCCCACAAGGAAGGCATTTACACTTTCCTGCTCCTGAAATTCGCCGCATATTTTCCACAAGACTTTACTCCGTCAGGCTGTGAATGGGGGGGGGGGTGAAATGAATAAGGCCATGAGAGAGCATTTATTCAGCTGCAATATTCTGTCTGCAAGGCGCTTTATTATTCAAATGCATTTTTCCAGTCTGCAGGCAGGGCGGGGCATAAACTTCTCTTTCATCTTTTCTCTTCCCTTTGTGGCAGTTTTCTCTACTTTGGCAGAAAATGCACTGGATGTGCATTTATGCGTTTGCCCTGAAGGGAGCAGCCTGTGTCTAGAGTTCAGTAAAGTGACAACGTCGTTTTTTCCAGAAGTGCACACCTTTAGCCATCACTTCACCCTTCCAATTACCTGCGACTGCAGCCGTGCTCAGGTGCGTTACCTGTGACTGCAGCCGTGCTCAGGTGTGTTACCTGCGACTGCAGTCGTGCTCAGGTGTGTTACCTGTGACTGCAGCCGTGCTCAGGTGTGTTACCTGTGACTGCAGCCATGCTCAGGTGTGTTACCTGCAGCCACAGCCGTGCTCAGGTGTGTTACCTGCAGCCACAGCCGTGCTCAGGGGCGAACCCCACACTGTTGATTCAGGGGAGCAAGGACATCTGAGGTTCTCCTCTGAAACGCGTGGCGTGGCCAGCTGCTTCTTTTCACACCTCAGAGCACAGCTGAGCTCACACAGGGCGGAGTCAGAGGAAGACCTTTCATACCTGTCTCTGACATGAGGCCCACAGAACAGCGGGGATCTCTGAAGAGCAAAGAAATACAGACCCCTAGCCAACTGAACCTTCCCATTCTCACTCCCACCGCCAACCGCTAGCCCACTGAACCTTCCCATTCTCACTCCCACCGCCAACCGCGCGTCGCCCTCTGGAGCTGCCAGCCACAGTCGGCACAGTCCAGATTTGATCCAAGACCGTGGGGCTGGCCCTCACAGCACAGCAGCCCTGTTCACAAACGCAACAGCATGCAATCCCCAGCAAAGGGGTTTATTCATCTCTGAAGGCTCTTGGAAGGTTTATTTTATTTATTTTTTTTACCTGTCTCTACACCAACTCCTTTTTTTCTTTTACCCGTTTCTCCGCCGACATGCAAGCTGAGCCACTGTATCGAATGTGAATCTGGCAGTTGTTGTTTTGACTGGCTCGTCTTTGTGTTTTCCCGCTCAGGCTGCCAGTTTCATTTGTGCAGCTGGGGGACTGAATCCCCCCATCTGTCCCTCGTAAACACGCGGTTATTATCTGCCTCAAGAAGAGACAAAAATAAATAAATAAAAAGGAGAAATTACCAGGAGTTGCACACGTTCACATCTCCTGAGCAGGACAGGAGCATTTGAGGCCGTACCATACACACGGTACCCCCGCACCCCCCCCATTCCCCCCCCCCCCTCGACACACACCCCCCTGAACATGCGGACAGGGGAAGCGGCGGGAAGCGAAAGAGAGAGCGATAACCTCCTCGCACAAAAAAATTCCCATGGCGACAAACGACGGCGCAGTTTTCCCTCTGCTCCTGTCCAGGGAGGAGAAAACAATCTGAGGAAAAGAGCCGGTCATTTATCACAAGAGTACTTAGCGTGGGGGGGGGGGTGGGGGGGGCTCCCTCCGGTAATAATTACGTGTGCAGTCATTACTCTTCCCTCAGTAACCAGGACCTTCTCAGCAGAGACCGCGTGAGACCACCCCCCCCCCCCACCCCTACAACACCCCCCCCCCATTTTCCAGCGCGTCGCCTGAGCGATGGCCTTCATATCAGCGAGTCCCATGAAAGGAATCCATCTTGCTCTGCAGCGGCGTCCTGTGGGGTGTGGGCGGGAGGTCGGGGGGGGCAGCTTAGTACCCCCACGCACCTGTCACAGGTGAGGCACGGTGAGGTTTCCGGAGAACCCTCCCCAGTGAGCTGTGGTTATGAGGTCAGCTGTGTGGAGCTGGTGGGCTGGCGCTCACAAAACATGGCGCGTGCATTTTCAAAACGGTTGCCATAGTTTCCCTTACAATCACCAAACAGTCACCCAACACCAACACTTCCCCGTCACTGCCAGTGTCTTCCACACGACACTGAACTGGGAGAACGGCATCACGGCCTTTGAGAAAACCCACAACAGAAACATGATTCAGACGTTTTCATCGCAGTACGCCTAAATGTTAGTACAGCAACAAAAATGTCACACTGGATATTGCGACTCAATGTTAAGAAAGAAACATATTATGGTGAAATAGAATCCAGGTGTTGGCCTTTAGCAGAACTACAGAACCTGTGACATACTCACAGAACCCCCGCAGGGGAGAACGCAGGTTAATAAAGACCTCAGCCCCGAGCTTTCCTAGTCGTGAGGCAGAAATCTTTTCCATTTAAAGTCTAAAAATAAGACCCTTATCTACATGTGAGCGCTGCATTTGAGTGTGTCTGCAGAACCGCATTTCAGCGCTGCTGCTGCAGAACCGCATTACAGCGCTGGGTCTAAGTTCGTCTGCAGATCATACATGCGTAATGGCTCTCCACAGAGGACCAGCAGACACTGAGGCTCAAAAATAGCTGGTAGCCATACCAACACCTGCGTCTGTCTGACGGGGAGGGAGGCATGCTGGGAGCAGAGAGCAGTGGGAGATGTCGTCTTCACTGGAGCAAGGAGAGGCGGAAAGTGGAATTTAAATCTTTTCCGGTGGACCGAAGCTGGCCTGTCTGGTATGGCCTAATGGCTTTACCTGCTGGATGCAGTCCAGCTCAGGGAAGGGTGTCGATAGAAGGCTTAATAAAAGAGAGGTAGCTCTCGGTACTCATAGCTGCTTGCTTGCTTACAGGTGCTCCTTTGTTGCAGATCGTGGTGTTAATGCAGTGAAATGACACCTTCCACGCCTCCTCGGTGATACAGCACTTTGTGTATTCCCGAGAATAACACTGACATTCTCCAGTTTTATCAGCCTGCCCAAGAAAGGTCTTTATGGCAGGTGCAGCTTATTGATAACCTAATAACGGTGTTCAATTCGGAAGTGTGATGCCAGGTGGTGCAGGAACAGGGAGGAATACTCCAACCCCCAAACAACCCCCCCCCCCCCCCCCCACACCACACACACGCACACCTACGAGAGGCTGTGTTCAGATGGTTCTCCTCCAAAGCCTGTGAAAGAACTTCAGCACCACGGACAGCAGCAGCAACAATGTTTCAGCACCACGGACAGCAGCAGCAACAATGCTTCAGTGCCATGGACAGCAGCAGCAACAATGCTTCAGCACCATGGACAGCGGTAATAACTGGCCTCACACACACAGTATGATTTCAGAGACCCATTTGGACACAGCTGCTGAATGAGATTTTGATTTATTATTATTTTTTAATTTCTATTTTTTTTCACAGTTTGTGCTTTCATCCAAAATGACATCCAAGGCCACTGCTGCAAAAACAGAGCTCGATAAAACCCCACGTAAAAAATAGCTTAATTATAAATGAATAATGCGCACGCTGATGTGGGGAGTGTCAGTCTGGCTCCGCCGGGCGGTGGCAATCACAGAATGAGAATGGGCCGCCGTGCAGAACAGGTCAGAGCGGCAATGACATCACGCGGGGAGCATGCCAATGACATCACGCGGGGAGCATGCCAATGACATCACGCGGGGAGCATGCCAATGACATCACGCGGGGAGCATGCCAATGACATCACGCGGGGAGCATGCCAATGACATCACGCGGGGAGCATGCCAATGACATCACGCGCTGAGCATGCCAATGACATCACGCGGGGAGCATGCCAATGACATCACGCGGGGAGCATGCCAATGACATCACGCGGGGAGCATGCCAATGACATCACGCAGGGAGCATGCCAATGACATCACGCAGGGAGCATGCCAATGACATCACGCGGGGAGCATGCCAATGACATCACGCGGGAGCATGCCAATGACATCACGCTGGGAGCATACCAATGACATCACGCGGGGAGCATACCAATGACATCACGCGGGTAGCATGCCAATGACATCACGCGGGTAGCATGCCAATGACATCACGCGGGTAGCATGCCAATGACATCACGCGGGAGCATGCCAATGACATCACGCGGGGAGCATGCCAATGACATCACGCGGGGAGCATGCCAATGACATCACGCGGGGAGCATGCCAATGACATCACGCAGGGAGCATGCCAATGACATCACGCGGGGAGCATGCCAATGACATCACGCAGGGAGCATGCCAATGACATCACGCGGGGAGCATGCCAATGACATCACGCGGGGAGCATGCCAATGACGCCCTCGCCCGACACGCATTTCAGCAGCAGCACTGAGCAAAATATCCATCGTTTTGTATTGCTTTGTTGTGCAAGGCGAAGGAGGACTTTGCCTATAGGAAAGAAAGCCTGTATTGATACAGAGGGCTCTTTCGACTGAAAGCTATTCAGGGGTCTAAATCTGGTTAAAATTCATTTCGTTCTTTTTTTGCCATTCTCTCAGAAATTGCCTGTGGCATATCTAAATTGTTTTCACTGACCTCCAGCTCGTGAAATCCATTCATTGCAAGGGCCAGTCAAAATCCGTACAGGAAAACATTCCCTTTAGCTACCGCGGAAAGCCTTCATTTATTTATTTTCTTACTTTATTTCAGAAGGATGAATCCTTCAGTCTCGGGCTCGTCTTTGGTTAATGAGCAAATGGGATGTTAAAGAGCGAGCAGGAGTCACTCTTACGCGCACATTAGCCAGAGGAAGTCTCAGACGAAGTCCACGGTGGGGTAAAATCACTAAAGTGGTGATTCATTATGGAGAATCTTTCATTCCCATTTACAGGGTAAACAAACCAAGGCTGCAGCTGCCATCTCTCTATTAATGAGGAAAGAGAAATAAATACATTTCCTCAGATCTGACAAGATGATTCTTTTTTAAAATGGCAGACTCTATGAAGAAAAGCTCCCCAGAAGCCATTGTGCGTGCAGACTGAAAGGGCATTATGTGCCATTTACATGTAGCCTACTTCAGAGCTATCATCCAGCATATCTAATTGGAGCCTGGAGTTCATTGAGATTTTTTGAAACTGTCAGAAAATTACTGCTGCCAACCATACACACCCACACACATATAGGCGCGCGCACACACACACACGCACACACACGCACAGGCGCGTGCGCACGCACACACACACACACACACACATCTCTCCATTTCTGCCGATGGTGTGGTCAATGTTCTGTGCAAAATAAAGCCAGCAGGTTGCTCTGTTACTCACTCTAATAAACGTCATCCAGAGTATTTCAGTGATACTACGGCAGTACAGAGTCTATGAAACATATGCTCTATGTTCTGTGCTCTCTGAAGCTGTAGCAGGCTACAGAACTTTACATTGCCATAATTACAGCATAGAATCACTGAAAACTAAGAGTAGGGCCATTTAATATATGTTGTGCCAGAATGCCCGACTTGAGTAAAACCTGAGAATTTATATTTTTGTCGATTTTGTCGATTAATCAAAGATAAAATGGTTGAAAACTCTATTCAAATGGCCCTTGTTTATTTATTTATTCCATCCAATATCTATACCCACTTATTCCTGGTCAGGGTCACAGGGGGTGCTGGAGCCTATCCCAGCATGCATTGGGTGAGAGACAGGAATACACCCTGGACAGGTTGCCAATTTATCACCAGGCACAAACACCCACACCATTCACTCACACACTCATACCTATGGGCAATTTAGAGTCACCAATTAGCCTACCTGCATGTCTTTGGACTGTGGGAGGAAACCGGAGTACCTGGAGTAAACCCACACGGACACGGGGAGAACATGCAAACTCCACACAGAGAGGCCCAGGCCGAGATACCAGGACCTCCCTGCTGAGAGGCGACAGTGCTACACACTGCACCACCGGGCCGTCCCTATTTTATTTATGGGATTTCCCATTAAATTAAGGTCACAGGGAACTGTGCTTACAATTCCAAGGTTGCAGGCTTGATTCCCAGGTGGGGCACTGCCACTATACCCTTGCACAGGGTTCTTAACTTGCATTGCTTCAATAAAGTATTCAGCAGTATAAATGGATTGTATGTAAGGAATACAAGCTGTGTCAGTTGCTCTGGGTAAAAGCATCTGTTAAATGCATAAAATGTAAATCACTTTCAACAAAGAAATTCCTCGTTCCCTCTGGCCTTTTCTACCTTTCCCAGCATGCAGTGCGCACTCTGCGATACGCTTGTTGATTCCGATTTATTCCAGTTGAATCTGGTTTTAATCTCCACCATGCAAGACAATCACTTCAGAAAAACAACACGCATTTTCAAACAGGACCAGTTTTCAGTTCAGTGCAAGCACAGAGGAACTAAATGGAAATGAACCAAATTGTTTTCAAACCACTGGAATTTAATTAATTGTGTTATCATTTCAATACTGGAATTTATAATGCTGTGCAAACAGTAGCACTAAAAAAATTTCAGGCTTGGATGAAGACTGTTCAGTTTTACAATTATTACATTTTGCACATTAGGCAAATAGACCTTCAAAATGGTATTTTTACACTGTTCTGTTAGATGTAACCTCAAGAAGCCTTGTAGTACATTTCTGCCGTTCTGTAGTGGAAATCCTATTTCAGACGACAGAAGAAAACAGGATTTGAAAGGCCAGTTGTGTCTCAACCCCACTTCAATGTGTTTCGCTCTAAATCTTAATTCAGATCTTTATTTCCAGACAGAGTAGTGGCCTGGGGAGTTCGGCTACAGCCTTCCTGTTCTGTTACTAACAGCTCTCTCTCTCTCTCTCTCTCTCTCTCTCTCTAGTGCCCAGCTCTCTCTCTCTCTCGCTCTCTCTCTATCCCGCTCTCCCTCTCTCTCTCTCTCTCTCTCTCTCTCTCTCTCTCTAGAGCCCAGCTCTCTCTCTCTCTCTCTCTCTCTCTGCCCATCTCTCTCTCTCTCTCTCTCTAGTGCCCAGCTCTCTCTCTCTCTCTCTCTCTCGTGCCCAGCTCTCTCTCTCTCTCTCTCTCTCTCTCTTTCTCTCACTCTCTCTCTCCCTCTCCATAAATCCATGCATGCACGGAACCAAGTCACACTTGATGCAGCTACAAAAAGAAACGTTTTGCAAACCCTTTGGACTTACTTGGATTTCTGCATTAATTACTCATTAAATGTGGTGTAATCTTCATCTTCATCTAAGTCACAATAATAGATAAACACAATCTGCTTAAACTGATAACGTTGTCTAAGTCGCTCTGGATAAGAGCATCTGCTAAATGCCTGTGATGTAATGATAACAAACAAATAATTGTCCTTCTCATCAATGCTGAATGCATCATTCAAACGTTCACATTGTAGGCTGGAAAAAGTATGTGAACCTCTAGGCTAATATCTTCTCCAAAAGCTAATTGTAGTCAGGTGTTCCACTCAATGAGATGAGGCTGGGGGTGTGGGTTGGAGGTGCCCTGCCCCATAAAAAGGCACTCAAAGTCTGGGTACTGACAGAGTCTGCTCTTCTCAAGAAACATCTGTTCATGTGAACCATGCCCCGATCAAAATAATTTTCAGAGGACCTTAGAAGACCTGTAGAGATGCATAAAGCTGGAAAAGGCTACAAAAGCTTTTCTAAAGGCCTGGGTGTGCATCAATCTACAAGAAGACAAGTTGTCCACAAATGGAGGAAGTTCTGTACTGTTGCTACTCTCCCTAGGAGTGGATATTCTGCAAAGATCACAGCAAGAGCGCAGTGTGCATTGATGAAGCAGGTCAGAGAACCCTACGGTAACAGAAAAGGACCTGAAATCTTTTGAACTAGCGAAGGTTTCTCTGTGTTCTCTCATGTGTCCACTACAAGAAAAATAATAAACAAGAATGGTATTCATGGGAGGACACCACGGAGGAAACCGCTACTCTCCAAAAAAAACATTGCTGCATGTCTCAAGTTTTGCAAAAGACCACCTGTATGTTCCACAACGCTTCCGGGACAACGTTCTGTGGATGGATCAGACCACATTTACTGAGTGATTAATACAGAAATCCAGGTAATTGCAAAGGGATCACAACCTATTTCTTGCAACTGCATGCGTGAAATGCAAGACAATCGCTTAATCTGTACCGCTGTAATAACTCAGAAATCACTGTAATATTTGAGCTGTGTTCACACACAGCATGAATGCATAGCAGCTCACAGGCCTGAAGCCAAGCATATCAATGAGTCTCAGTTTTACCAATTGACTACAGAGGACAAAACTCCCACTAAACAACTACGCACATAATCAGTAACACCAGTATCCACATCCACTTTAGCACGCTGTGAACAGAAGGGTGACCCCTCGGCATTCTGGGAGAAGAATGGGCGCGCTAACCGCAAGATAAACAAATTACATAAAGCTATTTGAGGTAATTGGGCGCTTTATGCAATTATAGCGCGGCTGACTTCACAAATCATGAATAAATTATTCTCCCCCCCCCCCCCCGCTCGATCCTCACTGCCACCCACAGACGTTTGGGGTGACGTTGCCCCCTGCCCAACTGCCCCAGGTGACCCCCGCCTGGCTCACACATTTGCCCCTCTGACTTCGAAACAAGGGCATGTTCGGAGGGCAGTTTGCAAAAACTGACCCAACACCTTCACGGGTCAACATCCTCCCCCCCCACCCCCCCCCCACCCCACCCCCTACCCCCCTCCCTTAAAGTATCAGCTGAGCAAAGTTACCTAGCAACTGAAGCCTTAGTTACCGCCCTCCCTTCCCCCCCGCCACAGACGTCTCAGCGATTACGGATAATGAAGTTTGCAGTGAAAGTGCTCTTTGCGCTGTGCAGGAAATAGCGAGCCTCTTCCACAGATCGCTCCAGCGGCGTTCGAGCGCGATTAGCGAACCTTTTTAGAACTTCCGCCTGGCTTGCCCTCTCAAACATGGGGAAGGGAGATTTTTAACATCAGTGAAGAACACAAACGAAGCCAGAGAGGCTTCCAAGGTAATGCCCCTACACAGTACTGGCCACCAAATGCAAGCCTTTGATACTGGGAGAAGCCCAAAAAAAAAAAAAACACACCACGGTCGTTTTTATCTTTCCCCCCTACAGCGGCCTAAGGCTTTGTCTCCTGATCTCAGTGTCACTCATTGGCTGGCTGTCCGCTGAGCGAACACATGACACCATCTGTCAAGCCGCCATTTTAGCAGGCTGGCGCCGGTTCAGCGAGGTCCCGTCAGCCTCTGATGAATCAATTTGGCGAGAGGAGCGTCCGATGCCCCTGTCTGTCAGCAGCGGATCCTGGTACAGCACGCAGGATTCGCACTGTCTGAGTGAGAAGGAGGAACATTCGCTCAGTACCACAGGGGAGACATGCCTGCGCGGCTGGGCTTTCATAATTAAATTACAGAAGCTCTCACAGCCTGGATGTGCAGTATCAGAGGGAAATAAGGCAGATGTATATGATTATGACAGCACTTTATTTCATGACAGGACTTCAGTCCTGTTCCCCCCCAGCCCTCTTCCTCCCCAGTCCTGTTCCCCCCAGCACTCTTCCTCCCCAGTCCTGTTCCTCACAGCCTGTTCCCCCCAGTCCAGTTCCTGCCCTGCCCTCTTCCTCACCAATCCTGCTCCCCCCAGTCCTGTTCCTGCCCTGCCTCTTCCTCACCAGCCCTGTTCCCCCCAGTCCTGTTCCTGCCCTGCCCTCTTCCTCACCAGTCCTGTTCCCCCCAGTCCTGTTCCTCCCCAGCCCATGCCCTGACGCAGCCTGGAGCTCCAGATCCATCATCCGGCTCCTCTAAACTGCACTATACTGAACTATACCATTTGGTCTTCTGTTATTCTAGTCAGCTATCACCTCAACTTTAAGCTGCTTAACCCATTTAATTTGCTGTGATAGTTCCCCTGTAGCATTTACACCAGGCCGGCCAGTGGAGGAGGAGTTCCCCCTTTATAGCTGGGTTCCTCTCAAGATTTCATTCCAATGGGGAGTTTTTTCTCGTCACCATTTGAGGGTTTTCTCCCCCCTGGACATCTTTTTTTTACCTCATGTACTTTCTTTTAGGGGGTTCAGGCCTGGTGTTTGCTCTTTTTGCTCTGTCTCTTGCCTTGCTACTCAGTAAAACGTCTTTGTGACAGTTCTCTGTAAAAAGCGCTATACAAATAAAGATTTTAAAACTTGAATTTCAGTGCAGCCCCAGCACTCAAAAGCCAAGCATATTTACTCTGCTAATGCACTCTTATCCTCAGGGAGTCTGATCCACCATGACAAGCACTGGGTCACCAAACAGACTGGGTTTAACACACACACACACACACACACACACACACATATACACACACTGGGTTAAACACACAAAACACACACAGGGGGTTTAACACACACACACACCTGGTCTGACGCACCACACAGCACACACACACACACACACACACAGGGTTTAACACACCACACACACACACACACACACATACACACACAGTGGGTTTAACACACCACACACACACACTCATTTTTATGTAAGTGTTCCACACAGGTAATGCATGTATCCTAACAGAGTTCTGACTGGAAGAGGTGTGAATCTGAAGCAGCAGGTAAGTGATGAAGTTATCCCTGACCTACAGCACCTCCCCCCCCACTGCTAATACCGCCCCATCACCCACCCCGCCTCCACCCATCGCCAGGGCCTCAAACGTCACACCCCCCACCCCCCACTGCTAATACCGCCCCATCACCCACCCCGCCTCCACCCATCGCCAGGGCCTCAAACGTCACACCCCCCACACCCCCCCCCCCCCCCGCCCCGCTGATAATACCGGTCCCATCACCCGTCTCTTCCATTCTGTTTCACTCAGACAAAACCGCCTCCTCCATGGACACCCAGTGCCCCCAGCTGCCAGGGCCTCAAACAACCCCCGCCCCCCCCCCCCTCACGTCCACCCGCTGCCCCCGGCGCCAGGGCCTCAAACGCCCCCCCGCCCCCTTCAACTGATAATACAGGCCACATCACCCATCTCTTCCATTCCATTTCACGCAGACAAAACCGCCTCTACCCCGGCTGACCCCCATCGCCAGGCCATCAACATCCCCCCCACCCCCCGCACACTCCCTCCTCCACACAGCCCCCCATACACACCCCCCCCACCCTTTAGGTGCTGTTTACCTATCCGCCAATCAGACAATCCCCGCCTGCATTAGCGCGTCCAATCAGACGCGTCTCTAGCAGCCCTCTCCGCCAATCAGAAACATCTCCCCAGTGATTAACACAGACTTCCATCTCCTCCAGATTACAGGAGACACAACACCCCGTGACGGGGGGGCGGGAGGGGGGGGCGTACAACCAGCATGCAGGTAGAGCACTTTTATCTCCCTCTCTCTCTCCACCGGGGGGGTGGGGGGGGGTCCAGCCGCGTGGTACCGAACTGAGCGTGTGCGAGAGAGCGAGACACGGAGAGACAGAAACAGAAAAACAGGTGATCCAGCGGTCAGACAGAGGGTGAGCCAACTCTCCACAGCTCAGAGAAAAAAACCCGATTAAACCACAGAGAGCTGATTCCATCTGATCTCGTCAGTGCCCACTGCCCAAAATACGCCCACTGCCCAAAATGTGCCCACTGCTCAAAATTGGACACGGGCAGAAGACCAGGCGTCATGTTCAGGGACTCAGAGGGCAGGGAGTTTAACGACGTAAGCGCTTTAAAACTCATTTTACATCATGCTGGTGCTCTTAATTATGCCCTTAATTATGGAACACGGGTATGTAATTAGGCTCATTAGAGGAGACAGGTTCACATCAGCAGGTTTTATCCCATACAGAAATCAAATGCACAGCAATATTTTAAAACCAAATATACCCAGACATTGTACCACGTCACATACGCATAAATATATTAACTATTGCCGCTTGAAAAAATGTTGACATTGCTTTGAACTACAGCAATAAATATGATCTCCAAATGTGTACAGCATATTCCCATGTACTCAGTTCTAGTGATGGATGTATTCCAGTTCCCAGTGAAGTGGAGAGAGAAATGACACGTTTGCCGACCTGATCCAGATCGGGCGCAAGGGACTCACCCTAAGACCGTTACTGACAGATGCAACAGTCCGACTTACTCCCTAAAACAAGCCGGTGCGGCCTATTCCTGGATCACACATAAACAGTTCTTTATTCTGCTGAGTGCCAGCAGAAGGAGACGGAATGCAGGGGTTGTTCTGGAGGCAGTAATGGCGGGCGAGGCAGGGAAGCAGGCCGCTGTTATTAAAGCGTAACGAGCGGCTGGAGCAGGCCGGCCTCGCTGAAGGGAAAGAGCCTCGCTGGCGCTGAGTAACTCCGCTGAACTCCCTGATCATCACCTCGGCTTCCTTCGGTTCCGCTCGCGCCCCCCAGGCCCGGAACCCGAACCTCATTTCTGTGAGCGTGCCGACGAGGCCTGGAGGCGTGAGCTAAGCCCGTCATCACAACCGCGTGTGCAGGCTGCCCCTCTGTCCTAACCGTAACCCTAACCCTAAGCCTGTCCTCACAACCGCGTGTGCAGGCTGCCCCTCACCCACTCTCACCAACACACTCCAGCCCCTCACCCACTCTCACCGACACACTCCAGCCACACACACACTGACCATGTACCTGGCTAACTCCCTACACACACACACTGACCTGGCTAACTCCCCACACACACACTGACCATGTGCCTGGCTAACTCCCTACACACACACACTGACCTGGCTAACTCCCAAACACACACACTGACCATGCACCTGGCTAACTCCCAAACACACACACTGACCTGGCTAACTCCCCACACACACACTGACCATGTACCTGGCTAACTCCCCACACACACACACTGACCATGCACCTGGCTAACTCCCCCCACACACACACTGACCATGCACCTGGCCAACTCCCTACACACACACACTGACCATGCACCTGGCTAATTCCCTACACACACACACACACACACACTGACCATGCACCTGGCCAACTCCCAGCATATTCAGACTCCCACGAGAGTTCTGTAAAGACAAAAGGTACTGCAGTGCGACTGACTATTAAAATATGACTCCAACATTCTGTGTTATTGACCTCATGTTTCCAATCACAGAGCACCAGGCAATCAATTAATATAAGCAATTAAGATTAGTCTCGAAGGACATTACTAGTACCTGCATTTTCACTCGTTTTAATCAGTAGCCCTCAATAGAATAAAGAGCCAAATATGTAACATAGAACATTTATTTACAAATAAATTGCAAATCAAATATAATCAGCAGAACTAAGTGGCGTTATTGACTTATACACTCAAGCCTTTGATTTGAGGTTGCTGAGCGCTCACACTCTACAGTCCGTCTGCTTGCTTCTCACAGACAGTCTAGTGGCCTGCTGCCTATGCTTAACATATTTGCAGACAGAGGGAACTGAAGGCTTGTGCTTCTGGGCTTCTCTCCAGCACAGGTTGTTTAGGACGATGCCGCGTTTGATGCAAAATTCATCACGAGGGCAAAGCCGAGCTTTTGTTTTTTGTTGTGTTTCTTTTGGCTTTGGCTGTGTTGTGCTCAGAGACAAGGGAAATACAGGCAGAGCTCCGAGGAGGAGAGAGAAGCAGAGATTCACCAGAGAGTCAGCAGCCTTAGCATCATGTACCCTGATCCTGAACCTGAGTACGGCTGGGATTGGTTAGGACTGAAGCTAAGCAGGGCTGGGCTTAGTTAGTACTGAAGCTGAATACGGCTGGGCTTGGTTAGTACTGAAGCTAAGCAGGGCTGGGATTGGTTAGTACTGAAGCTAAGCAGGGCTGGGCTTGGTTAGTACTGAAGCTAAGCAGGGCTGGGCTTGGTTAGTACTGAAGCTAAGCAGGGCTGGGCTTAGTTAGTACTGAAGCTGAATACGGCTGGGCTTGGTTAGTACTGAAGCTAAGCAGGGCTGGGATTGGTTAGTACTGAAGCTAAGCAGGGCTGGGCTTGGTTAGTACTGAAGCTAAGCAGGGCTGGGATTGGTTAGTACTGAAGCTAAGCAGGGCTGGGATTGGTTAGTACTGAAGCTAAGCAGGGCTTGGTTAGTACTGAAGCTAAGCAGGGCTGGGCTTAGTTAGTACTGAAGCTAAGCAGGGCTGGGATTGGTTAGTACTGAAGCTAAGCAGGGCTGGGATTGGTTAGTACTGAAGATAAGCAGTTCTGGGATTGGTTAGTACTGAATCTAAGCAGGGCTGGGATTGGTTAGTACTGAAGATAAGCAGTTCTGGGATTGGTTAGTACTGAATCTAAGCAGGGCTGGGATTGGTTAGTACTGAAGCTAAGCAGGTCTGGGATTGGTTAGCACTGAAGCTAAGCAGGGCTGGGCTTGGTTCTGGGCGGTCGTAACTCGCTGTGGTCATTAAGGAGGCCCAGACACTCATCACCAGGAACCCAATCTGTCTCTCTCAACCCGGCCACCTAATCATCCAACAGTTTAAGCGTCCTGATGTGGCCCCCCTCCCCAGCTCAGCCAGAGCGTGGCCACCATGAATCACCGGGGCGGGGGGGGGGGGGGGGGGGGGCGCACACCAACGGTGGCTGAGGGGAGGTGAAGTGCTCAGAGATAATGGAAAGCGCTACATGAACATGATCCATTATCGCAGAAATACGCACGCGCTGCGATAGTACCTCCATCCGTCCGAACAGAACAGGGCCGACCCGACTCACGATGAGCAGAAAGACGCTTTTAATCTCGGGAAGGAGGGAACCGGGACGAGTTCAGCCCAGGCACAGGGTCCCCTTAATTTGTTCCCCATTACTTCCTGCCGGGTTTCAAGCACTGCCTTCCAGAACAGTAATAAAAGCGTGCTGTTTGGTAGAGAAGGGTAGTGGAGGGTAGAGGAGGGTGGAGGAGGGTGTAGGAGGGTAATGGAGGGTAAAGGAGGGTATAGGAGAGTAGAGGAGGGTAGCGGAGGGTAATGGAGGGTAGGGGAGGGTAGAGGAGGGTAGCGGAGGGTAATGGAGGGTAGAGGAGGGTGTAGGAGGGTAATGGAGGGTAAAGGAGGGTATAGGAGAGTAGAGGAGGGTAGCGGGGGTAATGGAGGGTAGGGAGGGTAGAGGAGGGTAGCGGAGGGTAATGGAGGGTAGAGTAGGGTAGAGGAGGGTAGCGGAGGGTAATGGAGGGTAGAGGAGGGTAGGGGAGGGTAGAGGAGGATAGAGGAGGGTAATGGAGGGTAGCGGAGGGTAGAGGAGGGTATAGGAGGGTAGGAGGTAAGGAGGGTAGAGGAGGGTAGAGGAGGGTATGGAGGTAGAGGAGGGTAATGGAGGGTAGGGAGGGTAGAGGAGGGTAGAGGAGGGTGAGGAGGGTGGAGGAGGGTAGCGGAGGGTGGAGGAGGGTAGAGGATGGTAGATGAGGGTAATGGAGGTGAGAGGGTAGAGGAGGTAGAGAGGTAGGGAGGTAGGATGTAGCAAGGGTAATGGAGGTAATGGAGGTTAGCGGAGGGTAATGGAGGTAAAGGAGGGTAAAGGAGGTTCGAGGAGGGTGACCGAGGGTAGAGGAGGAGCGAAGGGTAAGGAGGTAGGGGGGTGGAGGACGGTAATGGAGGTAGAGGATGTAGCGAGGGTGGAGGAGGTAGAGGATGTAGAGGAGGTAATGGAGGGAGGGATGGTTAGCGGGGTAATGGAGGTGGAGGAGGTAGAGGAGTAAGGAGGGTATAGGAGCTAGAGGAGGGTAAGAGCGGTAATGGAGGGTAGGGCAGGTAGAGAGGTAATGGAGGGTGAGGAGGGTACGAGGAGGGAAGGAGGGTACGGAGGGTGGAGGAGGGTAGAGGATGGTAGATAGGTAGCGGAGGTAGCACGACAGAATGGGGTGGAGGAGGGTAGAGGAGGGTAGAGGAGGGTAGAGGAGGGTAGGGGAGGGTAGAGGATGGTAGCAGAGGGTAATGGAGGGTAATGGAGGGTAGAGGAGGGTAATGGAGGGTAGAGGAGGGTAATGGAGGGTAGAGGAGGGTAATGGAGGGTAGAGGAGGGTAGAGGAGGGTAGGGGAGGGTAATGGAGGGTAGAGGAGGGTAGCGGAGGGTAATGGAGGGTAGAGGAGGGTAGAGGAGGGTAGAGGAGGGTAGAGGAGGGTAGAGGAGGGTAGAGGAGGGTAAAGGAGGGTAGAGGAGGGTAGAGGAGGGTAATGGAGGGTGGAGGAGGGTGGAGGAGGGTGGAGGAGGGTAATGGAGGGTAGAGGAGGGTAGCGGAGGGTAATGGAGGGTAGAGGAGGGTGGAGGAGGGTGGAGGAGGGTGGAGCGGGAGGTCTGAGCATTTGGGCACGGTTCGCCCCGTCCGCTTGCATGCTCAAACACAGAACAGCTAATTTACCGCCAGTCCTGCCGCCGCGGCAACAGAGACAATCAGCGGCGCTACGGTGGCGGCTCTCCGCTAATGACCGGAATTATCTGGACGGAGAATATCAGCCAGAGCTGCTTCAGCTCCCCCCCCCCCCGTCAGCACGGACTGGTTCTGGGGAAATATACAAACACGCACACACACACACACACCACACACCACACCACACACACAACAACATCACACACAACACACACACACACATACTCACACACACACACATACCACTACCACACACACAACCACACACACACTCACACATACTCCTACCCAAACAAACATGCACGCACACACACACACACACTCACACCCAAACACACACACACACACACACACACACCTACACACCACGACGACACTCACACCAAACCACACACACACACTCACACCCAAACACACACACGCACACACACTCAACCAAACACACACACAAGCCACACACCAACACACACACACCCAACATACACACAAACACACAAACACACACACTCCACCCAAACACACACACACACACCTCACACCAAACACACACACGCCACACTCACACCCAACACACACACACACACACACTCACACCCAAACACACACACACACACACACACACACACTCACACCCAAACACACACACACACACACACACACACACACACTCACACCCAAACACACACACACACACACACACACACACTCACACACACACACACACTCACACACAATCTCAGACATGCACACAGAGTGATCATAAACAGACACACGCAGTGCCGTGCACGTACATGCACTATTTACACACAGGCATATTAGCGTCTCCATGCCAACGCTGATGAATATCTGTGGGTAAATTGGCTCCAGGTGAGCAGGAGAGAGCAGCTTTTGGAGGAGGAACAGAGACCTGTGTGGGAGGCGTCTTTCGGAAGGGCGGGAGCACGGACGAGCTCGGAGAACTCTCCATGTGACATCATAGGAGACGCAGCAGCCAATCACATCCTCACACGTCGCTTACGCAAACGCCATCTACACACTCTCGCCAAACGCCAGGGCAACGTATCGCACCGTTTCCTCGCTTATTCACAAGAACAGAAGAAGAACCGCCCAACGCAGTGGTGCCATCCTTAGGATTTCAGATCACAGCCTGTGAGTCAAAAAGGCTTGAGATCATAAACATTACACTGCAAAAACACTGATCTATGAACCTCACTGGAGCACCTTGAGATCATAAACATAATTACACTGCAAAAACACTGATCCATGAACCTCACTGAAGCACCTTGAGATCATAAACATAATTACACTGCAAAACACTGATCATGACTCCTGAGCACCTTAGTCATAAACATAATTACACTGCAAAACACTGATCCACGAACCTCACTGAAGCACCTTGAGATCATCCACACATCTTACTCACCCAAGTGGCTTCTCCAGACGACTGGCAGGGGAGCCCACGATCTCTCCCAAGGTGCAGAACATCTGGCCCAGGAAGTCCTGTTGGAGATGGGGGGGGGGGGGGGGGGTTGAGAGGGGGGGTTAAGGGAGGGAGGGGATGTGAGGTCATCAGAGTGAAAGACAGCAGCAGAAGCTCTGTGTGCGTGGAGTAAATTCACCGAAGCGGGAAACGTACGTTCTGGTCGGGGGGCTTCCGGGGGGGAGCACAGGCGGCAGAGTCAACACAACAGAACAAGTCAAGAGACAGGAAGCACAAGACAAAAATAACCCAACAACGGCCCGACGACCCAACGACCCAACAACCCAACAGAGAGAGAGAGAGAGAGAGAGAGAGAGAGGGAGGAACCTTTCGTAGTCAAGGAATAAACGGACGCATGCAAGGTCGTACAGCACCAGGAGCAATTAAAAAGATTCTAAATTAAAAGCCATAAACATGAGCAATTCAAAAATATTCTAAATTAAAAGCCATAAACGTGAGCCATTCAAAAGATTCTAAATTAAAAGCCATAAATTATAAACAAAGACACACAGGTATGACATGCATATATGGAAATAATCAAGCCGTCAGGTGAATCCAAATATATGTCAGAAGTCTTGTTTGGATGGATGTCTTTATCAAAGCTTTTTGTATCCAGATCGTGTTCGTAACACTTTATAAAACAGTTTCAAATGTAACACTGCTGAGTTACAATCTCTGATTATCTGACGTTTCACCTCATAAAACAAGGCATTTAACATGATAGCATGGGCTCAAAAAGCTTTTAATGATTATAATATATGGATTTTTACCACAACCTCTAATCTAAATATGAGATATTAAGTGAACATATGCCTTATGATTACACATTCTAAATGATAAAATCTACTAAGTCAATTCACAGTACAAATAAAATACCAAATAAACAAATATTTTATTTGTATTATTATTAAGAATATTAATAATAAAA
The DNA here is from genome assembly GCF_018555375.3 of Anguilla rostrata. Classification (NCBI taxonomy): domain Eukaryota; kingdom Metazoa; phylum Chordata; class Actinopteri; order Anguilliformes; family Anguillidae; genus Anguilla; species Anguilla rostrata. The sequence goes on along the minus strand of NC_057945.1, from coordinate 40,563,417 downwards.
CAGGCACACATTGCCATATGAAATACCACTAATTTTAATGTATGGAGATTACAATGTGTGGAAATAAAGCGCATTTATTTCCCAGGGATAATTGCAGGATGGATTTTGTTGGGAATCCTGGTGAGGTCAATGGGAATGATTTGCACGAAGCAGTAGCATGCATCTGAACATAAAAGCTTCCATTAAGAGGGGGATGCAGCAGGCCTTTTTAATTCTCCAGTAAAATGTTCAGTGTTAATGTTAAAGTGTCCCCAGCAGGAAAAAAAGCACTTTATCAGAGTAAAATGTGCTTTTTTGGAGTTAAGGCAACACTGAAGACTTCACTGTAGAGGACATTTCTTCCCCTACTTACATGTTTGGACAGGTCGGGGCTTTTGGAATCAACATCGTATCTGTGAAGTAAAATCAGACAGGAGAATCTCAAAGCCAGTAGCAGCCCGAAGATATCTTAAGAATCTTGATCTTCACCCCCCCGCCCCCCACCCCATTTCAAGGGCTCGCGGGCTGGCTTAAAGTGTGATTATAAGATTGGGTAATTAAAACTGGATAAACTCAGAACCGTGACCGTGCAAGGCTTGGTTTGCAATTAAAGGAGGAAAAGCTTGTGTGTGTGTGTGTGTGTGTGTTAGAGAGAGAGAGAGTTATCTTATTTAAACAAGGAACTTGGTAGGAGATATAGTACCATAGCAAGCTTGAGCAAGCAGCAGGAGAACTTGTTTGTGAAGAAGCAGAAGGGAGCTCAAGCCGGAAGGGTTATTAGGGCGTTACATCTCATTGTTTTATTGTGATTTTTGATAAACAGAATTTACAGAGATTAGCCAGATGGTCCTCTGTCTTTGTAAAGATTTTTCAGCACACTGCATGAGTCCATATGTTTTTTACCAAAGTAATTACACTGCAGATAGACACTGTTTGAACACTACACTAACACACTACACAGAAATGTTTGCATGCCTGTCTGTCTGTCTGTCTGTCTGCCTGCCTGCCTGTCTGTCTGTCTGTATGTCTGTATGTATGTCTGTCTGTCTGTCTGCCTGCCTGCCTGCCTGTTTGTCTGTCTGTCTGTCTGTCTGTCTGTCTGTCTGTCTGCCCATCTGTCTGTCTGCCTGCCTGTCTGTCTATCTGTCTGTCTGTCTGTCTGCCTGCCTGCCTGCCTGTCTGTATGTCTGTCTGTCTGTCTGTCTGTCTGCCTGTCTGTCTGAGATGTAGATGCAAACTTACACAATAGACACACAAAAAAGTGCCTATTTGCTAACGAAAAGTTTCCTTCCTGGCAATTGGAAAAGTCTGCTAAAAAAAAAAAAAACAGAAGGTTGTGTCTGAGAGATGAGAAGAATCAGAGAGTCTATTCTGAGACTTTTCAACAGACGTCGCTTCAATGGCCACACACTGAGGAGGAAAAAGGCACATCTGCTTCAACAGCAAAAAACAACTTTCAAATTATGGCAATGCCCCAGCTCTCCATGTTACAGAAGAGAGGAAGGAGATCGACACAAACAAAAACAGCTCAAAACCGGGCAAAATTCAGATCAAAATGCAGATGACTAACAGTAATGTCAGAAATAAAGTACAGAGAGAGGGGTAACGAAAAGATAAAGACTGGAATCACTGTGGAAAAGAAAGAGTTAAAGTCGTAGAGAAAGATGTAGATGTAGGGTGAGAATGGCAAGAATGGCATATCCACAAGAGTGATGCATTCTGGGAGACGGAGTCAAAAGGGCCAACTCACAAGTCAAAGCGAAGGTTCTGCTTCTCCTCAAAGAAGTAGTCCAGGATGTACTTCCTGACAAAGTCTGGGTTCAGCGTGTTGTCGATCACCTCTGTCCTTCCAAACTAAATCGAAAAGAGACGGGAGACAAACGGAGAGAGGCCGGCTTTTTAAATCTTCTTAATTTAACAGCAGTCGGAAGGAGCTTTAAACTAACGAGGATCAAACCAGAGAAACAAAGTCAGAATCGAGAAAATGAGACACAAGACTGAAAATAAATAGCATAGCAGAGATATCAGCCCAGAAAAATACCCTTGGTCACACAAGCATCACACATATGTATAAATATGTCACGTTACATTATGGTGATTATTGCCCTGGCCATCACTCTGATACAGGTGTATCTTGATCCCATTGGTCTAAAAGACCTCTATCCATAACTCTGCAGGCTCTTTCAGGTGCTTCTTAGCAAACTGTACCCTGGCCATCCTGTGTTTGCGGCTAATTAGTGATTTTTACCTTGCAGTGTAGCAATGTATAAATTTTTACTTGGTGAAGCTAGTGGTTTGTGTCTTGCATGGAAGCCACTGCAGGCAGGAGATTTTTAAGAATCATTAACTATACAGACATAAAGATTTTCAAGCAATGATTTAAATTAAATGTCACAGATTTCATTGAACTTAAAATGAAAAGAAACATGACCTCTGACCCCCAATAAGTATGCCGTTCTGTCTTCAAGTAATAAAGGAATAAAACATTCAACATCTACCCGAGTGGGGTTGTTGGTGATTTTGGTGAGATTTAGAGCATCTAACTGGGAGAGAATACATTCTTGAGATTTTGAGAAACTCCAGTTGAGGTAGGCTAACCTAAAAGATTTAATTCAGATTTTGAGTAAGTAAGTAAGTAAGTAAGTAAGGGGCATTCACTAAGATGAGTTCATGTAATTCCAGAAACGGTTGGGGGGGGGGGGGGGATACCAATAAGCAATATGAATAGAGTTATTACAAGAGAAAGAATCAGTCTGATAGTGAGAAGTTCTAACTGCTTGGGCTTGGATTTGGCGAGTATCCGGCAGCACAGGATGCTTTCTCTAATGTACACAGCTACACCACCACTGGTGGGCCAGTGGGTGCAAAGTGTGCTACAGCCAGGAATCAGAACCTCTCTGTCAGGGGTAGACCTTCTAAGCCACGTCCCTGCAATGGCCCGCACAGCAGGGCGGAGCGGTCTGCCAGAACCAAAGCCCGGTCCAGTTTGGGCCGTGGGCTGCGGATGTTAAGATCCCTGAGGCCTAAGGTCTTTGGAGAACAACAAGTAAGATTCCGGTTGCAAACATTTAGGACAGGAGGATTGGGTTGGACGTTACCAGAGGATGACAGAAGTAGATTTAAGCCACAGGAGCCAGAGGTCTAGAGGGAGGTATGCGTTTTTAAATAGAAGAAACTTTAGTGTGTGTCGGAGAGGAACAGGAATGTGTGTTCACTTGATTCATTTAAAAAAAGAAGAGAAAGAGAGAGGAAGTTGTTGGCCTTGGATGACGTGGCTTATTGGCAGCAGGGATTATACAGAGAGTCTACAGCTAAATGAGAGTTGTGTGTGGGATGAGGATGTTGTAAAGCTCAGTGTTTAGGAGAGTGTGACATTGTGGTGTGCTGTAATCCAATGTGATCACTGTAGGGGGAAAAACTGGGTAGAAGAAAATTAAGTAAATACACAGTGACCGGGGAGTTGGCGAAGGGAGGGAGGGGGAGGGAAGGAGAGAGCGAGAGTGAGAGCAAGAGAGAGACACAGGGAGAGAGAGAAAGAGAGATAGAGAAAGAAACTAGAGATAACATTAAGGTCATTGGATTCAGGAATCTCTGGCAATTACCAAGACATTCTGGCCAAAAACCACCAGTATTGATTGCTAATAGATCCTTCTCCAAGACAATGATCCCAGGGGCACCTCAAAATCAACCAAATGGTTAACTGATTCCCTGCCCCCACCCCCCTATATGTTCACTATATATCTCATGAAACATGATAGAGGATGACTCAGCACTGCTATCAAAATAATACTTTCCTTTTGTTTGGATCATATAACCTAGGTCATTATCAGTTTTGTTTATTTTATATAGCCTCCTTTATTCAGTGTGTGAAAAATTCACATGTATATACACAGACATGCATTAAAGACGCTCTAAATCTGAGATATCATATTTCATATACAAACATATAGCAAAGACTCTCTAAATCTGAGATGTCATATTTCATATACAAACATATAGCAAAGACTCTCTAAATCTGAGATATCATATTTCATATACAAACATATAGCAAAGACTCTCTAAATCTGAGATATCATATTTCAAAACCTCTCTCTCCTAACAGTGACTGCAGGAGGCTCAGCGGTGTATCGAACCCCCTGAACAGGGGACACGTGTGACTCCACGTATAATTACACCCCTTTAAGTGACATGATTTTTGTTTAACAGTCTGTAATTCTGCAGTCAGTCACTCCACATTTATTCCCTATAGAAGCCGTTATTAATGCTCCACTGCGGATATATTTGAGCTCAGAAAAGTGGCAAAGCCAAAAATAACCTCCTTTTCCCTCTAGAATTTAGTTCCATATCCACCTCTGCTGCACCATCTCTACTGACACTTGCTCAGGAGCACTTTAGTTATTTTATACTGTTCTTTGTGTTTTGTGTTAATAATCCATTAATTTCCTGCATGCTTAACCCTCCTGTTATGTTGCGGGTCAAATTGACCCTTTTTAAAGTTTGAAAATCTAGGAAAAATACTTAAAATTATTTTTTCAGTATGAAACTTCTTCTACTGGCCTTAATTAGTGTAATCAACATTTTAATGTATCATTAATGTTCATTTCATGTATTTGCAAACCCCCCCTGTATGGGGATTGACCCGGGAACATTTTTGCTGTACCTAAAAAATGAACAGAACAGGAGGGTTAAGAATGCAAATTAATACGTAAAAACAAAATTATAAAATTTCACCCCTGTGCAAGGTTTATTATTGCAAGGTTTGCCCTGAACTACAATATATATATACATATATATATATATATATATATACATATATATGTATACATATATATATATATATACCTCTTCCAGATTGTAGGTTTTTTCATATTTTAACTGGAGAAATTATTTCACACTGCACTCCTCTGCTTGCAACAGTTCCACCCCCTGCAAATGAAAGAAACTCTGGGCTCTTAGCAGAAGTATATATATATATATATATATATATATATATATATATATACAACTGGGAGGAAGTGCTGCAGATGGAAAAGGTGCTGAATTATTTTACCTTTTTAATCAAAGGTCTCAAAAAACCTACCTTGGATATTGTTTCATCACAAACTCAAACCATTCTCACAGTAAGACAACTCCTCAGATCTCTATAATATTCTATTTTCAGCTCAATTAAAATTCACCACTCATTTTTCAAAGGATGAATTAAACACCACTTTAAACCTGCTTCTCCATCTGAAGCTGCAAGTGAAAACAAACCCATCAAGTACATAAACAGGACAATCAAGAGCTCTTGCTCCAAAACCTCAGCAAATACAACAAAGCTTTCAATAATGTTGAGTCTACAAACTCACTTGTGCTTAATAATTCATCTCAAAGCTCCCACAGCCAAGCGAAACAAATCAGACAGGCGAAGCAACTCAACAGTCACTGAAAGTAACAAAATCCTTGCAAAATTAGTAAGCCAATTACCAATGAGCACCCAAAAAGATAGATACAGAGTCAACTTGCATGAAAGCTCGGTGAATAATCGCTAATTAGCATGAACATATCTGTGAGGTTTGAATTTCTTAGCCAGTAACTCAAGCGCTTTATATTTCATGCACTGTGAAGTATGCATATTTCATCCCAGAGTTCAGAATCATACAGAGAAAAACAAACCTGCAATTTACTTTCTACAGTCATTTTAGGTTATGTTGAATATTTACCATCGACTCAGATTCTGAAAGGCTGAAATTAAAAGCTCTGTTTTCCAGAATCAGTACCACATGATGCAGGCAATGGTGAGGAGGCGTGGGGGAGCACTGGGCTTGGCTGGTGAACGGTGGTGTCGTTGAGACCAGAGGTGAGGAGCACACAGCTGAATGTGCACGGCACAGACAGAAAATGGGCTGGACTATGATGACTATATTATCAGTGAATGTGCTGCAGCTCAATGCATTCATAGCCAATCAAATGACCTCTTTTTCATTCTCTTTAAGAGCCGTGAATTTTGTGCATGGTGCACTGCCTATTTCCGAGGTCTACCACTTGCAATAGAAGACATGGATAAAAGTATACTAATCAGATGCTTCTACAAAGGTGTTCTCTGCGAGTGGTGGGCTGTAACTTTTTTCAAAAACTGAATTTGAATGAGTTTTTTATTCATTATTCATTTTATTCAGTCAGAATTTCAATAAATCATTGCCTACACTTTTATTATGGGCCAGTTTTAATTTCCCATTAAACATGTAGACAAATATTTAAAACATGCAATAACTAAGAAATGATGACAACAATATCTTTTTATCATTTTATGAAACAAAATAAAACCAGGGAAGATCACGGCAATGCCAGTGATCCCGTTCACAGCAGCAAAATGGCTCTCTATGAACTATCACTCAAAAAAAAAAAAAAAATATATATATATATATATATATATATATATATATAAAGCATGATTCCATTAATTCACAACACTGGCACTTAACCTTAAATGAGTGATTTCCTTTAGCGGGGGAAAAAGCATTAGCCTTTGGGGACATGGAGGGCAGTAGCTGTTCCCATAGGCGGATTCTGCAGGTGAGGGCAGTAGCTGTTCCCACAGGTGGATGCTGCAGGTGAGGGCAGTAGCTGTTCGCATAGGCGGATGCTGCAGGTGAGGGCAGTAGCTGTTCCCATAGGCGGATGCTGTAGGTGAGGGCAGTAGCTGTTCCCATAGGCGGATGCTGTAGGTGAGGGCAGTAGCTGTTCCCATAGGAGGATGCTGCAGGTGAGGGCAGTAGCTGTTCCCACAGGAGGATGCTGCAGGCGAGGGCAGTAGCTGTTCCCATAGGCGGATGCTGCAGGTGAGGGCAGTAGCTGTTCCCATAGGCGGATGCTGTAGGTGAGGGCAGTAGCTGTTCCCATAGGCGGATGCTGCAGGTGAGGGCAGTAGCTGTTCCCACAGGCGGATGCTGCAGGTGAGGGCAGTAGCTGTTCCCATAGGCGGATGCTGCAGGTGAGGGCAGTAGCTGTTCCCATAGGCGGATGCTGCAGGTGAGGGCAGTAGCTGTTCCCACAGGCGGATGCTGCAGGTGAGGGCAGTAGCTGTTCCCACAGGCGGATGCTGCAGGTGAGGGCAGTAGCTGTTCCCATAGGAGGATGCTGCAGGTGAGGGCAGTAACTGTTCCCATAGGCGGATGCTGCAGGTGAGGGCAGTAGCTGTTCCCATAGGCGGATGCTGCAGGTGAGGGCAGTAGCTGTTCCCATAGGCGGATGCTGCAGGTGAGGGCAGTAGCTGTTCCCATAGGCGGATGCTGCAGGTGAGGGCAGTAGCTGTTCCCATAGGCGGATTCTGCAGGTGAGGGCAGTAGCTGTTCCCACAGGTGGATGCTGCAGGTGAGGGCAGTAGCTGTTCGCATAGGCGGATGCTGCAGGTGAGGGCAGTAGCTGTTCCCATAGGCGGATGCTGTAGGTGAGGGCAGTAGCTGTTCCCATAGGCGGATGCTGTAGGTGAGGGCAGTAGCTGTTCCCACAGGCGGATGCTGCAGGTGAGGGCAGTAGCTGTTCCCACAGGCGGATGCTGCAGGTGAGGGCAGTAGCTGTTCCCACAGGCGGATGCTGCAGGTGAGGGCAGTAGCTGTTCCCATAGGCGGATGCTGCAGGTGAGGGCAGTAGCTGTTCCCATAGCGGATGCTGCAGGTGAGGGCAGTAGCTGTTCCCACAGGCGGATGCTGCAGGTGAGGGCAGTAGCTGTTCCCATAGGCGGATGCTGCAGGTGAGGGCAGTAGCTGTTCCCATAGGCAGATGCTGCAGGTGAGGGCAGTAGCTGTTCGCATAGGCAGATGCTGCAGGTGAGGGCAGTAGCTGTTCCCATAGGCGGATGCTGCAGGTGAGGGCAGTAGCTGTTCCCATAGGAGGATGCTGCAGGTGAGGGCAGTAGCTGTTCCCATAGCGGATGCTGCAGGTGAGGGCAGTAGCTGTTCCCATAGGCGGATGCTGCAGGTGAGGGCAGTAGCTGTTCCCATAGGAGGATGCTGCAGGTGAGGGCAGTAGCTGTTCCCATAGGCGGATGCTGCAGGTGAGGGCAGTAGCTGTTCCCATAGGCGGATGCTGCAGGTGAGGGCAGTAGCTGTTCCCATAGGTGGATGCTGCAGGTGAGGGCAGTAGCTGTTCCCATAGGCAGATGCTGCAGGTGAGGGCAGTAGCTGTTCCCACAGGCAGATGCTGCAGGTGAGGGCAGTAGCTGTTCCCATAGGCGGATGCTGCAGGTGAGGGCAGTAGCTGTTCCCATAGGAGGATGCTGCAGGTGAGGGCAGTAGCTGTTCCCATAGGAGGATGCTGCAGGTGAGGGCAGTAGCTGTTCCCATAGGCGGATGCTGCAGGTGAGGGCAGTAGCTGTTCCCATAGGCGGATGCTGCAGGTGAGGGCAGTAGCTGTTCCCATAGCGGATGCCGCAGGTGAGGGCAGTAGCTGTTCCCATAGGAGGATGCTGCAGGTGAGGGCAGTAGCTGTTCCCATAGGCGGATGCTGCAGGTGAGGGCAGTAGCTGTTCCCACAGGCGGATGCTGCAGGTGATTTTCTCCTTGGTTATTGTTTTGTCTCTCAGCAGACAGCGTGACCCACATATGAACTTTATTTTTAGGCCACCTAATGATACACAAAACAACAACATGGCCGGATGTTTATCGGTTTCTTTGATATTGAGCACCACCCCATGATGTTAAATTAGCTTGGGAGAGATAACTAATGAACTAATGAACATAGAGTACTGGCCTAAATTAGTTAATAAGTTTAGTTCTCTTAAAAATTTTTTTATCTTTCTTATGATGTTGCTTTTCAGAGCCAGTTTCAACTGTAAAATGTATTTTGTATTTGATCTTCTTCACCAGGAGAAAAACCGCTCTGGCAGAGCGAAAAGCTCGCAGCTCTACACGCGCCAATCAGAAAATAGAGCCCTGTGTTTTATTTAAGCGATGTTCTCTCAGAAGTCTCAGCAAATAATCTCATCGTCATAGTGCAGTCCTGTTACCACACTTCCATGTGTAAAAAAATGGGAGGTTTGAAATGCTTTGATATTTTAGTTTTGTTCATTCATTCAAAACAAATTAATACTAATAAATGTATTGCTAAATTTAGTGAGGTTAGTGAGGACAGATTGAAAATACTGTACAAAATGTTTAAATATGCTTTGTATATCTTTGTATCTTTGTGTGTGAAACCTTAACATCTTTAAATAGCATATGGATTGAATGATAAAACAACAATATATTTTAAGGAAGTATAATGTAGTTATAAACCCTTTATTAAGCATGAATGATTAAGTCATAATCTGATATTTCATGCATGTATCTAGAGTACTGGGATATTAGCGCAGATGAAAATGCATACATTTAGGGGTTCTTCTGCAGGTAGTAGACCCGTCCAGTGAACATTCACTGTGGCCTCCTGGTCTGAAGATTTCTCTGAAAGTAAACCTAGACCAGGAAATATCTTCTCATAACATATCCTCTTCCAGTGCTTTTTCGTTCCTTTTTTTACCTTCATTTGACCAAACAGGTCACCAGAAAACTCAGTTCTAATTTGCAGCAAAGAGCAGGAGAACCAAAGTGGGTGGAGAAAGCAATTGTGAATCCAAGACATTTTTTTTTGTCCCAGCCAAAATCAATTTTTGGCTTTTAGTGCTAAGATCACATTTCCACTTCCCCCCTGTCCCCGTGGCTCCTCCTTCTTCTTCTATCTCTCTTTCTCTCTCTTCTTTCTCCATTTCCCAGTCGTCTCCCGCTCTCTTTCACACCACAAATTCTCATTTTTCCTCCGCTCTCTCTTTCCTTCCCGTTCCCATCTCCCTCATACCCACACGTCTGGGACAGGGTGGCCCGATACTCCAGAGGCCTCATGCATTAATGGAAAGGGACTCCTTTGTCAGCAATAGAACATAAAGGCCAATTACAGCAAGAAAGAATTAAGAAATGGCAAATACATTTTTTTTTTTTTTTTTTTACTTTTTGATTGTTATGTCTCAGAGAGCATCCGTAGCATTAGCAGCACTGATATCACAGTGCTCAGTAAGGCTGCCGTCATTAACAAGTCAATGGCTCTCCCAAGCCATGAACACACACCGCCGCGATCGCCAAGGAGACACTAAACGCACGGAGACTTAACGGCTCCCAGCGCATCTTAAAATTGTACATCATTATCATTAATCCACATTTATTCACGTCCGAAAAATGTCCAAGTCCAATTTCGCTCTGGAGAAACGACCGTTAAAATGTGTAATGACGTCCGTTCCAGCTCCGGCGTCTGAGAGGTGTCAAGCGCGAGAGGGCACAGCGATCGTGCCGCCGGTGCGTTTTGGGAGAGTCATTTAAGGCGAAGAATGTCTCGATGATAGAATGTAGAATGTTCTTAGCTCGAGGGTTCTAGAATGGAACCAGCCCGGGCCGCATCGCGCTGCGCACGGGAATCTGTTTTCCCGTCACAATGACGTGTGTCATTCTGACGCAATCAGGAAAATATAACAACTTAAGTTTAAATGTTTTTTTTTAGTACAATGGGCTGGAGTGAACTGAGATTTCCGGACTGAATTCAGGGCAGAACCTTTTCTTGACCATACACGATGAAGCCCCCAGTCCTGTGTGTGCTGTCAGGATGGCCACATTCAAAGACAGAGCTGTCAGCGCAAATGCTGTCGCTGTCTGCTCTGTTACGCGGGGGGGGGGCTGTCCGTTACTGTACGACGTCAACATGAACGCTGCCACCGCGTGTTACCGCCATTTCCGCTGTCCCATGGGCCAATAGCGTCGCTCATCTAATACAGCAAAGTCTGGGACCCGTACACACAATCATGAAAAAACCCAGGCTCATCTCCAACACTACCATTGTACTGATAAGGGGAGAAAAAAAAATTATATTTCACAAATGATAAATTGAATTTGCCGCTTGGCCAGAGACGGCAGGCGCCTGCTCGGGTCACTGAATGGCACCGGTTGAAATAAAATCATTCCAGATTAATTCAGATCTTGTTTGGCGTGGCAGGTATGTCATACCCCACGTTCACGGCACTCTTCAGCATTTCCAGAAATACCTACAATGACTGCAGGCTCTCGCTCCTCACATACATGGATTTCTGTTCCTTCTACCTGCCTGTAAACACACAGAATCCAGCTTTGCACAGCCACATATAAAAAAAGAGGGATTTGTGTGGTAGGGCTGGAGCCAGAGCCAGTCTGGCTTATGCTCAGTGACGGCAGTGTGTTTCCAACACTAAGCTGCTGTGGATGACTGTCTTTTTCATGTCTATGCCTTTGACATTGTTTGTGTTCATCTGCAAATAGTTTTGTCTAAAATAGGTCTGAGTGACATACGGATTTATCTCATTAGCAGCGGGAAACAGAGCAAGCGGTGGATATATGCAAATTAACATGTGATGTCATCTGGCAAATGTCCAATAGCGAGGCTGAAGTTCAGCAGCGCCTTCCTCTAAGGGATGGCAACAATGGTGTGAAGAAAGAGCCACATAACTAATGGCGCTAAACACTGAAAACGTTTTCGATGAGACTGAGCTAAGCGTACTTCAGTTAGACACCGTCCGCTCGGAATGCCATCAGTATATACTGTGGGCAGACCTGGGTAAAATACGTATTTGTTTGGGACTTTTCTGTGCTCTATTGATCTTGACTGGTGTAACTGAGCCTGTCAATATGACCAGAAGGTGGTGTTTGCACTTTTTGAGAGTATTTCATTGGTTCACCAAATGAAATACACCAGACAAGATCAGTAAAGCATAGAAGTGTGTCTGAATCCAAAACAAATACGTATTTGATCCAGGTTTGCCTGTGGGTGGCTCAGATAACATGAGTGGGGAAGAGTTGGTATTGCTCTTACCCATTTGAGACATAACTAATAATGAATTGCATTTCATCCACTACATGATTTATACAGCTACTGGGTGGGTAAGTCCTGCTTGGCAACCTGAGGAAAACAAAAGGCTTTGCAGCTCAATACTCAATGGTCTTTTCAGGATGAAGTACAAAAGTGTGTGAGGAATATGATGGACAGGAGGAAGGGACAGGAACACCTTCTCCAGCCTCCAGCCTAAAGGCATCTCCCCTCCACTTCAGTCAATAGGCACAGCAGGAAGCTAATTGGATTACAGGGGTTTTTTTGGCACCTTGAGGAAAACAAAATGCTCTGACCTTATCTCTTAAAGAATGGACAAAAAAAGGGATTTGAGAGGGAGAGCGAGAGAGCTGTTGGAAGCTTTATCTAGCCGCCGCCAGCGTAGCTTTCTCTCCGGCTGTATTTATCAGTTCCCACCGGCACACACACAACACTGTGGAGGCATAAAAAACCCAACTTAGCCCGTGTGAAACACAAACACAGGTTTAATGAGAGCACGGTGCGTGGATGCCGCATGGCTGCTCGACACAAAGACAGTCTATCACCGTCCGACACAAAGATAGTCCACCACCATCTGACACAAAGATAGTCTATCACCATCTGACACAAAGATAGTCCACCACCATCTGACACAAAGATAGTCTATCACCATCTGACACAAAGATAGTCTATCACCATCTGACACAAAGATAGTCTGTCACCGTCCGACACAAAGATAGTCCACCACCATCTGACACAAAGATAGTCTATCAGCATCCGACACAAAGATAGTCTATCACCATCCGACACAAAGATAGTCTATCACCGTCTGATGCAAAGATAGCCTATCACCATCTGATGCAAAGATAGTCTATCACCATCTGACACAAAGATAGCCTATCACCATATTACCTTGTTTTATCTTGTATTTTTGAACTCCGCTCAGGCAGTGCGCCTGAATTTCATTGTACACACCAGTACGATGACAATAAAGAAATTCTATTCTATTCTATTCTATTCCATCTGACGCAAAGATAGTCTACCACCGTCTGACACAAAGATAGTCTATCACCATCTGACACAAAGATAGTCTATCACCATCCGACACAAAGATAGTCTATCACCATCTGACACAAAGATAGTCTGTCACCGTCCGACACAAAGATAGTCTATCACCATCCGATACAAAGATAGTCTATCACCATCTGACGCAAAGATAGTCTATCACCATCCGACGCAAAGATAGTCTATCACCGTCTGATGCAAAGATAGTCTATCACCATCTGACACAAAGATAGCCTATCACCATATTACCTTGTTTTATCTTGTATATTTGAGCTCCGCTTAGGCAGTGTGCCTGAATTTCGTTGTACACACCAGTACAATGACAATAAAGAAATTCTATTCTATTCTATTCTATTCCATCTGACGCAAAGATAGTCTACCACCGTCTGACACAAAGATAGTCTATCACCGTCTGACACAAAGATAGTCTATCACCGAAAGCAACGAGCATCCTGTTCTTGCCATTTGTTAGTTTTTTATTATTTTGGATAACCAATTTAAGTGCACTTTTTTAAAATGTATTTTCACACTTTCACTGCATTTCTGCAAATGCCAAACTCATCATGTCGGTTGAAAAACAAGAAACAATTACACAAATTCATTTTTCTGTTGAGGGAACGGCGCGTTTCAGGTTTTTTATTTTGTAATTTTATTTTTCCCACTGGCATAGTCTGTGCCTTTCAGAAGCCAAACGCAAGGACATGTAGTACAGAGAGATGATTTAACGGTGTCCAAATTCAGAGTGTGTGATCATCTGATTATTTTATCTCATGAAAAATGTTATGTATCGCCAAATTTGAAAGCCCATGGATTTTAATGTTGTTCTTTTTTCCTCTCCAAGAGGGCTATTCAAGCAGAGAACACATTCAGACGGGGAATCACTGGTGCCATCATCTCCTGCAAGCGACAGCTGCCACACGTTACAGCGGATCCAAGAGTTAAAACCTTACTGCCCGAAGGACATGAAATTATCTTTCTCACATGGGAAGCTGCATGACGAATTACCAGCCCAGATATATCACATAAGGCAGTTCATATGTGTGTGTGTGTGTGTGTGTGTGTGTGTGTGTGTGCGTGTGAGCTGTGTGTGTGTGTGTGTGCGTGAGCGTGAGCGTGCGTGTGTGTGTGTGTGTGTGTGTGAGTGTGTGAGCGTGAGTGTGCGTGTGAGTGTGTGTGTGTGTGTGTGTGTGTGTGTGTGTGTGTGTGTGTGTGAGCGTGTGTGTGAGTGTATGTGTGTGTGTGCGCGAGTGAGTGTAAATGCATGCATGCGTGCTCATTGATCTTGTGTGTGGAGGGAGTGTGAGTGTGTGTGTATATGAGAGAGAGAGAGTGTGTGTATGCGTATGTGTATCTGTGTGCGTGTGAGTGTGCATGTGTGTGTGCGTGAGTGTGCATGCATGCATGAGTGCTCATTTATCTTGTGTGTGTGAGAGAGTGTGCGTGTGCGTGTGCGCAAGCATGTGTCTGAGTGTGAATGTGTGTGCATGTGTGTGCGTGTGAGTGTGTGTGAGCGTGTGTGAGCGTGTGTGAGCGTGTGCGTGCGTGTGCTCCCTCTTACCTCTCTCCACTGTTTGGTTTCCACTCCCTGGGTGTAGAGGACACACACTGGAGACACACAGGAGCATTAGAGGATAAGAGCAGAGTTCAGTCAGGCACAATCACAAAAGGCCATATGCTTAAATAAAACTGATGGATGCATCATAACAAAAACATTAAAAACCGCATATGGTACTTCCCATAAAATTTGTAAACACTTTTTTGTAATCATGTGAAAAATATGATATGCATATAATTTTAATTTGAGCTTTTTTTAATGCACATTTTGAGCTGGTGGCAGCTGCATCAGACTCTCTATCGCTGGCTGACAGATGACTCCCCTCATTGTTGGTCTCCGTACATTTACAGTTTTTTTGTAAATGTCGATCTATTGTTGTTTTGCGTGAGCGTGTGTGTGTGTGTGTGTGTGAGCACGTGTGTGTGTGTGTGTGTGTGTGTCTGTGTGAATGCATGTGCATGTGTGTGGAAAAATTGGAACGTGGGTAGATGGTGGATACTGGCACATTCGGTCACTGAAATGCGGTGTAGTTTTGTTTTTTTGTTTTTGCGGTTTAGTTTTGTTTTGCGTGAGGCTCTGTCTGTGTTTTCTTTCCTTCCTCTCCCTGTATCAGGAAAACAAATTGCTTTTATGAGGTCATAATTAATCACTAATTGTATGATTGGTCAGGTGACTACGCTAATCCACTGCCTATGGGGACCTGACAACGACGCTGCTCGCAATGCAAGAGCAAATCCCCGTGGCTTATGTGCTTTGGAAATATTGGTTTCCCTCATCACTGTGTGCAGAATTAATGCAAAACTGGCTGTACAACTCATCGATCTTACACTAGAACGCCAGTGCAATTTAACACATTTTTTCTGTAATATAATAGAAAAGCAATAGCTTACAATATCATGCTATTATACATGCACTGGAAAATTATTTTCATATTTTGGCTTCAACATTTTTTTAAGACTGTTAATTTTTTTTTATGATTTGATTCATTCATTCATATTTTTTAATTAAATGACCAAGACAACATGCAACATCATGTTGATGTTGTGTGACAATCTGGGGTGACATCTTCCTATGACACCGCGCTACTGCAATGTAAATACTGAGCCGGAGCCATGCTCAAAATGTGCAAACTAAAAGGCCCTTTAGAACAGAAAAGCAGGTAGCTGTGCCACGGCCTAGCCATTCGGGCTCCATTCACATGGCCCGTCGCTCATTGTAAATTAATCTTCAGTGACTGGATCCCGGAATGCCACCTCACATCTCACCGAGCCGAGAAAAACGGACTTTGTGATGCGGTGCCAGCTAAATCCGGAAATTCCTGTTCCAGTTTGATTGGACCCTTAAATTCAGCCAATCGCTTCATCTGATTTAATCCTGCCTGTGGTTTGGTCTTCAAAGGACCCCATATAAATATATAATCTATATATGCTATAAGGAGCTGCAGATAAAGTTAAATAAGGAAATAAAATGGCTGCTTCTGTGGTTGTGCTTTAGACCTGACCACAGTGACATTCATACAAGTTGGGAAAAGGTCAGAAAGAATGATCATTACAGGAAAGGAAATACTAAAACAATGTAAAAAAAAAAAAAAAAATTTTAAAAGCTACATTTAATTGAGCAATACTTACATGGGTCTGATTTGGAGAAGGTGTCTCTGTCTAAAAGGTTCCTAAAGACATAAAAAGAGAAAGTGTCAATGTACAGTGCTGTAGAGTAACCTACTGCCCCTGAAACTGTAGAGAAATACTTTCTTAAAGATCACTACAGATGAGTAACAGAAGTTAGCTACAGGTGTGACGGTACCCATCGGCAAAATTTCAAATCCCAGTGATGAATGTTTAAGTGTTATGAACTTCAGTACGACATCACAGAAAAAAACAATGAAATCAGTGTGTTGCCAAACTATGGCAGTCATGCAGGGTCTGATGGAAAGACACACACACACACACACACACACACACACACACACGCATGCACAAACACACGCATGCACACAGGTACACATGTGCACACACGCATGCACACAGGCACACACGCATGCTCACATGCACACACACACACACAGGCACACACGCATGCTCACATGCACACACACACACACACACACACTCACACACACACACACGCTCATGCTCACGCTTACACGCACACACACACACACACTCACACACACACACACGCTCAGCACGCACACGCACACACACATGCTCACACTCACACACACACACGCACACACACACACACCACACACACACACACACACACACACTCACACACATGCTCACACTCACACACACACACACATTGTTCTTCCACATCAGCCTTTGATCATGCTCTTTGGTCAAACAGAAATTAATACGCAAATTCTGCACTCCACAGGGAACAGAGCAGTCCTTATATGAAACAATTACAGCTCATCAACAAACAAAATCCTTTGATCATGACCAAATAAAATGGACAAAATAGATCCATTTTGTAGGCTGGGTTTAGTCATTACAATAGACTAATGACTAGTAATGGCAAGCCCTTTGGTGCTGATTACAACCAATAATAAACCAAGGTTGATACTTCAGCCCCTCCCTACACGATTTCAGTGCCATATATATATATACATATATATATATATATATGTTTAAACTCATTATACAACACAATGTAATACATAGCACTCTGTTTACGGAACCGTATGTCATTTTGTGATGTCATTTCTCAGAAACGCATGCCGTGTGGTGAAGTAAAGTGCACACAGTGCTTCAGGAAGGCCGGCTGTTATATCCACGGTAATGGTGTGACAGTCTTTGCTTTTAAGTGCATCACATATCTGTCACACCAGCAGGCAAAAGCGCAGTGGTCAGAATCATCATAAACAATAATTATTGATTTAAAAAAAAAAAAAAAAAAAAAAAAAAAAACAATGTCACCTCCATCATACAATGTAACTTATTTGCCTTTTTAGAGGAAGTTTAGTATTTTCACAATCCTATTACCCCCCCCTCCTCCCCTCCCCACCTACTATTCTATGTTTGATCTGAAAAAAATCACTGCAGAAATTCTCTTCAAAAATTGCTCTCTTCAAATGCACATTATGATTCACTTCAGTTTGAGACGGAAGGTGACGGAAGCTTCAGCGTGAGCAGGTGAGAGAAGGTCCCCCAGGAGCGCTGGTCTCCTTGTGACACCTGCCCCCCAGATCCCCTCCGCTATCCCTAGCGTGCTACCGCTCATCAGGGCACGCGTGCAGCGTTCCCTTCTGGGAATGCCTGACTGGCGATCTGACCCCCCCCCCCCCCCCCCGCGCACGACCGTTCACCTCCTTCCGTTCGCCCAGCGGGAGGAGCACGCGTGCGTTTGTCTCCGGGGACAGAGGAGCGTAACTTATCGAATTCTCAGAAGAACAGTTCCGTGCCTCCAAACGCAAACGCTCCTCTCTCCTGCTGATCTCTCTGCACTGACAGTCAGGATGAATAAGGAACAATAACTTCATAAGAGAATATGAAGCACTCATTTAGAATATGAAGCGCATTTAGGAGCCTTGGGCAATCTGCATAAATTATTATTTATTTCTAAAAACTGAATTTGCCAAGAGGCTGCAGAGTCCATCAGGAATACTGGGGAAGCGTGATATTATACCTCACAATGATATTAACGGATGAAACGTTCAAAAGACTCTCTCTCTTTTACTTGTCTTCTTTCCTTTTCTGGATGCTTTTTATTTGGACAAGATCAGATAACGTTCTTTAGGAAACAAGCCAGTGATGCATTAATGTTTCTCACCCTTGCAGATTAAATCAATACATTACATGCTTTCCTACATCAGGATTAACACCCTTTAGTTTGTTCATTCATGCATCCATGACTTTCGATTTAATTATGGGACGAGTTTCGTTTGCTGCATATCAACTAGTCGATAAACAATAAAAATCACCCCACCGCGTTCATTTATGAGAATATTATATTTTTATCTACATCAAAATGCGAGCCTATAAGGAGGAGTGCTTTGTGTCTTTCAGTTTGCTTTTTTGTATTTCAATATCCCTCAAGACACATGAGTGGTACGGTCCAAATCTCTGGGGAATATACAGGGGTAAGAGGGCATTGTGTGAAAAGAGCATAACACAGAGAGCAATAGAGAGCAAGACTGGTCAGAAAACTGCACACGAAACCCAACCGCTGTACTAATACAGCGCTGTACGAACACGCGTCTGTGCACACCGACATGATGGCACGACACGGAACTTAACCTTCCAGCACGGGTGTGAAACGGTTTAAAGAGAGGCTGAAGTAGTCTGGCTTGACCCCAACAGCGGCCGCTCCAGAGGCTGGGTTAAACGGCTGGGTTAAACGGCTGGGTTAAACGGCTGGGTTAAACGGCTGGGTTAAACAGCTGGGTTAAGCGGCTGGGTTAAACGGCTGGGTTAAACAGCTGGGTTAAACGGCTGGGTTAAACGGCTGGGTTAAACAGCTGGGTTAAACGGCTGGGTTAAACGGCTGGGTTAAACGGCTGGGTTAAACGGCTGGGTTAAACAGCTGGGTTAAACACAGAAACAGGCGCAGTGTCTCTCCAGCCATCAGCACAATCTGCCGCAATAATGGCTAGTTATGCCTGCGCGATATGCAAGTCATCTGTCCCTTAATTAAGGGGGTAGGGGTACGAAGTGACCCCCGCCCCACACACACATGCTCTGATCTAATGCCCTCGCGCCCAAGCACAGCATGCTCTGATCGAATGACCCCCCGCCCCACACACACAGCATGCTCTGATCGAATGACCCCCCCCGCCCCACAGAACACAGCATGCTCTGATGAGCCAGTCCGGTTTTAATTTCTCTTGTCTGACTTTGATTCGGTGGAAAGGCTCCTCATTGGTTCATGCTTCCCCTCTGACGGGTAGCACTGGTCCGGGGGACCGGAGAAGGGCCACTTTAGATGCTTAACAGCTGTATGGGCCCCCGCTGAGAGCGGGGGGGGGGGGGGGGACGGAGTGAAGAAGTTTGAAACAGCGAGTCAAGCTTTCCCGTGAGAACAATAAAGTGTCTCCTCGAATCAGCAGCCAAGCGGGTAGGCGGGCGGCTGCGCGAGTTAGCACGCTTCCCTCGGCAAACGCACCGCGACAGGAATCGCGGGAAAGGACAGGACCGGATTTAGCTTGTTTGTTCTGCTTCGCGTGGCCCCAGAAGCAGCAGCAGACTTTATTTAATAAACAAAGATGGCGGCTGAGTTACCTCGAGCCGTCGGTTCTCGTCCGAGCGTTTTTACCGCATCAATCCGCCGGAGATCGTTTACAGTGAAACCTGCCGGTGGGGGCAAGGGGGGGGGGGGGTGGCATTCGTGCGCCGGTCACCTGACCTCGATGGCCAGTCTTTACCGCCATCTTTCACTTTTCTCTTTTTAGAGAAAAATCTGGATCTGATTTGAGTCGCGGTCGCCTTCCTAACACAGTCGGCGGGCGTGCTGGTGCTTCATGAATACATACGGCTTTATGAATACGTACGACGGCGAGTCAAAGCAGTCCCACAAACCCCGGCTTGTGAGAAGCTGCCTTGAACCCTTTCACGTTTCTGAGAAACACTGTAATATTTGTTCTTGTTTTCTCTTGTGGGGTCGGCACTTCCTGGAAAGATGGGCACTGTAGCAGCAGCTCACCAGGTAGCTATCCAGCCAGCAGCTGCCTAATGTTCCGTGCGTCATCCTGTTTGTTGATGTTCGCTTAAGTCTACATCTATCTGTTCTTGCATCGCTAGCAGGCACTGGCCATATAGGTTTCCATCCATATGGGGGGGGGCAAAACCATCTGCGTGGGGTGCCAAACATGGGGGGTAAAAATAGTGAAAGTGGGTACTCCCAACCAAGACCCCCCCCCCCCCCCCCTTTCTGTGGCCCTCATTCATTCTCCCATTTGCTAAGCTTTTGCTAATCCAAGTCCGGACAACGGTCTCTGCTATATGACCTTTTTTAAAGAGCAGGAGTTTGACAATCAAAGTCGATTATAAAATAAGACAGAGGCAGAAGCGGTGGGGAAAATGGGTGTCGATCGTACACAAATACAGAGAGACCAGCCGTGACGTCACCTCTGCACGACGGCCCCCTGCACATGACCCCCATTTTACTTTCCCCACTCACTATTTTCTTAATTTCACACTGAATATCTGCACACTTTCATTTGCCCACCACCATACATTTTTATTTTTCAAAGCTAAGTGTCAAATGGGGGAAATGGTCGACGCACATAAGCTCAGTTTCCCACAGCAGACGAAGTTTCACTCATATAACTACGAGGGATTATTCAGCATATGGCTTTCTCATTTCTGCACATAAACAGGAACAGCAGCTACGGATCGAGTGACAAGCGATTAATCACCATAATCCTTTATTAAATCACAAACTGTTAAATTGATTTAGAGGGTCGTTTGTGTGCTGTAATCACTGAACTTTTTTTTTTTTTTTTACCCCTTATGAAATATTTATACACAAATGGATAACATTTGAAACCACTGGATATTCAGTCTGGGGTTGAAACACACCAGGATTCCTGCATTATTGAACAATATTACACAGCAAAATATTCAGTGTTAAATCAACTCTTAGAGTACAAATGGTCCCTATTGGACTCGTATGCAAGTATTTTGTTAGAGTTGCCTGAACACTGAACATTTTACTCATGTTTCTAACAAAATATCAAGTTTTACAGATTCAATCAAACTCTTCCCAAGATTAGTTACATTTAGTCACAGTATTACAAAACATTAATTCTTATTCAAGGTGTTCCCTAATTTGCACAACAGAGAAGGTAAAGTTGGGTGTCTAGTTAAAAATAACACACAGCTAGGTACTGAGTGGTACTCTGGAGCCAGTTAAAGCACAGTATGACCTCATCAAATATATTTTAAACATTAAAAGCAAAGTTATTTCTTTATATGCAAAGGGGCCAAAAAATTATATTCAGGACACACTCAGACCCACATTTCTGTTAATGCACCGCATGAAAAGTCTCTTGCAGGAGCACTGAAATTGACTGACTATTTGTCCCAGGAATTTGAGCATTACTGAAGGAAAAGAGACGGACAGTTGAATTTCGCCTGTGGCTTAACACAGGGGCTCCTTACCAAAGAAAATAACCACCGAGTCAAAGCTAAATGTTCAGGTTTTGATGAAGGAACAGGTTCTCGCTGTACGTGGTCCATTTTGTTCACCAACAAGTGCTATTCCAGCACAACTGCAGGAGCTCACTGCACGTCCTGACCCCATCATGAATAATACCACACCGCCCGAGCCAATCAGACTGCACGTCCTGACCCCCCCCATCATGAATAATACCACACCGCCTGAGCCAATCAGACTTCACGTCCTGACCCCATCATGAATAATACCACACCGCCTGAGCCAATCAGACTTCACGTCCTGACCCCATCATGAATAATTCCACACCGCCCGAGCCAATCAGACTTCACGTCCTGACCCCATCATGAATAATTCCACACTGCCCGAGCCAATCAGACTGCACGTCCTGACCCCATCATGAATAATTCCACACTGCCCGAGCCAATCAGACTTCACGTCCTGACCCCATCATGAATAATTCCACACTGCCCGAGCCAATCAGACTTCACGTCCTGACCCCATCATGAATAATTCCACACTGCCCGCGCCCAATCAGTGCTGTAATTGCAGCGCAGTCTGATAAAAAGGCTGCCGCTTTGTCTTTAATTATAACTGACAGCACAACTCATCCACAGCCCTTTGTCTTCCACTGATGTGCAGCCAAAGTGCGCATCTATGTGTGCAAGACACAGAGAGAGAGAGAGATGGGAAGAAAGAGTTTCTATGGTTTTTTTTTCAAAAGGAAACTATTATTTGTGAACTCAAGCTGAACCCCCGCTTTCAAAAACCGTTGTAATGTTCGGTTAATATGTTAAAGTAGGAAAGGAAATTGAACTGAGACGGAAGCAACAAGAGAGCTTGTGGGGGGTTGAGGGGGTGAGTGAGTAGGAGGGAGGGAGGGAGGGAGGGAAAGCTGTTGACAGGAAAAGAGGAGGAAAGATTAACACAGATAGACACATCGATTTACCAGGACACCCCTAATGAATACTTAATATCGCATTAACCGTTTAATTGGAACAGTGTAAATCTTCCTATCTCTTTCTCTATCCCTCAATATATATATACACATGTGATTTCAGTGCTAGTTTGTACTTGGCAGGATTGTTTGTTTGCTGAACAGGTTACTCTACGGGGTTGGAGTCCTGATCTATGTGGTCACTTCTGGCACTACGATCTTTACTTCACTCTAGTGTGTTTCTTTTACACCTCTGCACCTTGAACTAATGCACTTGTTGTACGTCGCTCTGGATAAGAGCATCTGCTAAATGCCTGTAATGTAATGTAATGTAATACATACAGTATACAGTATATATATATATATTGTCTTTGTTTTGTACTCCAGCACGGCTAAAGCAATCAAGGAGAATTTCCAGGCCAGGGCCAAAAAAATGGAATATTCTAGAAAGGCCAAGCCAATCACCCATCCGGAATCCAACTGAACACGCATAATTACATTTGAAGGCAAGTTCTCTCTTAGGGTAAATTCACTCAGTGGACTGTTCTGAGAAGGGACCGTCCATTAAAACTCACGCTGGTGCGTTTCCAGTCTACGATGTAAGGTCTTTATGCACCGGGTATCCTGTCCATAAGCATTCCCCCATCCGTATTCAGGATCGCTCTCCCACATCCCTGCAGGATCGCACGCCTTCCGTATCCGTGAGTCACCGTTCGGCAGAGTCACAGAGCCCCGCTTCTTGGCAGATGTGAGGAGAACAGGCATCAGCCTCGGCAGCTCGAATCAGCCGTGATGGAACACCGTGTAATGGCGTCCGCACGCCGCTTCCAGAACACAATTAAACGTTTCGAGCGACGCATTTGTCACCGCACCCCCCCGCGGCCTTACATCCCATACGCCCCCGGGAGGCACCGCGGGCTGCTTCGCTCATCATGACTGCTTTCCGTTTGTCGATGATGTTGTCATTGTCACCGCTGCCCCCTGTCATTAATTAAGACATATCTGCACATATTATGTGGGCAGAACAGCTGAATATATGCAATATGTGAATATATATGAATATATCATCCATAACAAGATCTTCTTGGGGCTCCTGATGGATGTAGTCTCAGAATTTGCACTTTGGTTATTGGGTAGCATGATAAAACTTGCACTAGTGATTTACTGATGTTTCCATGTCTTTAGTTGCAGGCCTGGGTTTTTTGTTTTTTATTTATTCAGCCAGTTCTGGCACAATTTTGCATATTACTCAGGTGGATGTGCTCATGTTTCTCCAATATTTACAAGTCTGGACAAGAGCGTCTGCTAAATTAATGTCATGTAATGTAATGAAACGGCTCGCAAAGCCAAACACACACTTCGGATTGTTTATTCCCGCTGGCCTCCTCCTATAGAGTTATGGCGGAGACTGAACTACGTCCATAAATTAGCACACAGTTAATCACAGAGTTAACTGAGTCCAAAGAGCACTTTGGCTCGACTGCCACTCAAGCCAGGTTAGCACCCCGTGAGCAAGCGGGGCACCGTATAATCACTCAAAAATCTGAACGCGGTGTTCAAATATTATTGGCTGTTTGAACGTTCCCTGGTCCTGAGATCAAAATATTTGAGGACAAACTGGTTTTTCTGTTGTTGTTTTTGTTCCCCTCCTTGCAAACACTGTTTGAAACATCATTCAAATATTATTCGTTTTTTTTAAATCTGTTTTTCAGTCATATTTTCCAGACAGGAAAAGCGGCACAAATTCATTTTCTGAGATTCGGTTATGGCCTGAGCTCTCCTGCATGTAGATTCATAAATACGAAACGCAAACAGGTTCTGCTCAGGGCCGCTGTTATTACCGCCCCGGTCAGGAATAATACTCCATCTCATCTCTTGTCAGTTTTTCTCCGCTCCGTTCTCCGAGGAGCTCTGTCAATCATCGTGGCCAAAGACCAGGAGGGCTTAGTTTTGTAAAGATTTAAAAAGACAACGTGCGGTTTGTACGTGGTGAGCACGCATAGATCATCCAGACATGAGCTCGTCCGCTGGTTTGCCATTCCTGACAGCATTATACACTCAAACACGGAGTTTAATTTTCGTATTTTTGTTTGACTAGAAGCAGATCTGAAAGCATATCTCGGTTATTGGTCAGATACGCATGGTAAAACTGCAACAACTGCTACAACGGCTGCCTTTGCCCAAAGATATTATGTTATTGTAATATTTCATATAATGGTTATGTGGCAAGTTTACAACAAAAAGCCCAGCAATACCTCTAATGGAGAAAGGTTCAACAACTGCCACCCCCCCCCCCGCCCAGCCCCCGTTATTTTATTCTCACCTTCATTACCCTGCATTCTTACAATTATTAATGTGCCAATTTAATACACCAAGGCTTTCATATTAAGTCATCAAGACATCAAGGTGCAAAATGAATAACTGACAGATAAGATGAATTAACAACATTAAATATGTCTCGACTGAGGACAGAGAGTAAAGAAAAATTTCAGTAAAGTCATTTTTTAACAGAATTCTTGCGCTGCATGGAAATGATATCATGAACACTATTCAGCATCACACCCACAGTAGTTATGAACAGGGAGGATGGGACCAAGCACGCATTATTACAGCCCGCTGCAGCACCAGTCATGGCAAACAGCGGGGCCATTAATTATACATCGAGAGACCGTCTCCAGCACACAGGAGCAGAGAGAGACCGTCTCCAGCACACAGGAGCAGAGAGACCGTCTCCAGCACACAGGAGCAGAGAGACCGTCTCCAGCACACGGGAGCAGAGAGACCGTCCCCAGCACACGGGAGCAGAGAGACCGTCTCCAGCACACGGGAGCAGAGAGACCGTCTCCACCACACAGGAGCAGAGAGACCGTCTCCAGCACACGGAGCAGAGAGACCGTCTCCACCACACAGGGAGCAGAGAGACCGTCTCCACACACAGAGCAGGACAGGAGCAGAGAGACCGTCTCCAGCACACAGGAGCAGAGAGACCGTCTCCAGCACACAGGAGCAGAGAGAGACCGTCTCCACACACAGGAGCAGAGAGACGTCTCCAGCACACAGGAGCAGAGAGACCCACCGGACAGAACTCTCCACCACACGGAGCAGAGAGAGACCGTCTCCACACAGGAGCAGAGAGACCGTCTCCAGCACACGGGAGCAGAGAGACCGTCTCCAGCACACGGAGCAGAGAGAGACCGTCTCCATCACACAGGAGCAGAGAGAGACCGTCTCCAGCACACGGGAGCAGAGAGACCGTCTCCAGCACACGGGAGCAGAGAGACCGTCTCCATCACACAGGAGCAGAGAGAGACCGTCTCCAGCACACGGGAGCAGAGAGACCGTCTCCAGCACACAGGAGCAGAGAGACCGTCTCCACCACACGGGAGCAGAGAGAGACCGTCTCCAGCACACAGGAGCAGAGAGAGACCGTCTCCAGCACACGGGAGCAGAGAGACCGTCTCCACCACACAGGAGCAGAGAGACCGTCTCCAGCACACAGGAGCAGAGAGACCGTCTCCAGCACACAGGAGCAGAGAGACCATCTCCAGCACACGGGAGCAGAGAGACCGTCTCCAGCACACGGGAGCAGAGAGAGACCGTCCCCAGAACACGGGAGCAGAGAGACCGTCTCCAGCACACAGGAGCAGAGAGAGACCGTCTCCATCACACAGGAGCAGAGAGAGACCGTCTCCGCAACAGACAGAGAACCGTCCAGCACGGAGCAGAGAGAGACCGTCTCCAGCACACAGGAGCAGAGAGAGACCGTCTCCAGCACACGGGAGCAGAGACCGTCAGCACCGAGCAATAGACTGTCCCACACACGAGCAGAGAGACCATCAGAACGGGAGCAGAGACCGTCTCCAGCACACGGGAGCAGAGAGACCGTCTCCAGCACACGGGAGCAGAGAGACCGTCTCCAGCACACAGGAGCAGAGAGACTGGCCGCATTTCTCAGACAATCCACCCCACCGGTGGCCCGGAATGCAAACGAGTGTCCTTGCCACCCTGGATCTACAGCTAAATCTACCGCCTTCATCCTGGCTGATATGCTCCTAACATAACAACAGAGCACGCTAAAAAAAAAAGGAATATGCTTAGATGCATATCAAAAAGGGTTTGGCAATATTCACCCCCGTACAGTCCAGACTAAAGCCTCACTCAGCCAGTGCAGACCAGCCTGGACTCCCGTGTGATTCTGGGTAATTCACCATCGCATGGTCCAAGGAGAGAGCGTTTCATCCATTCATCCATCCATCCATTATCTATACCTGCTTGTTCCTGGTCAGGGTTACAGGGGGGTGCGGGGCTACCAGCCCATTCATCAAGGTGTTTGCTGTGACGAAGCCAGCACACACAGTGAGTCCCCAGGATCAAGTTTGAAAACAGGAGCAGGGTTGCAGGGAGTGCTGGAGCATATCCCAGCATGCATTGGGTGAGAGGCAGGAAAGAGCTGAATGAAAGGGTGTCTTTCCTGCCTCTCACCCAGTGCACGCTGGTAAAGGCTCCAGCACTCCCTGCAACCCTGCCCCTATTTTCAAACTTGGTCCTGGGGACTCACTTTGTGTGCTGGCTTTGTCACACCTTGATGAATGGGCTGGTAGCCCCATAAGGCCATGCATGACTCCATGAGTCCCTGGGTAGGGAAGGTTCGTGATAAGTGTCACCCAGGGTATGGAAGGTCCAGTTGATGAGTCACCGGTCATGGGAAGTGTCTAGTTTGGATGAAGGCCCCAGTAGGGAAGTTCAGTAGATAGAGTCACCCAGGGTATGGGAAGGTTCAGTTAGGATAGTGTCATTCAGTGCGAACACAGACTGCATGTTAATGCCGCACATGAACGGTCTTCCTCCGATTCCACCCTGCGCAAGATCAGCTGGAGTGAAAAGAAGCAGCTGGCGACAGCGTGTGATTCAGAAGACAACCCCTGGATGGTCTACACTCTCTCAAATCGGCAGCGGGACTCGCGCATGAACGCAGCTGCAGCAGCAGATAATCCGACATGACAAATCAGGGAGGGAATTTTACATGACCAGCCCCACGTTGGGCAACAATTTCTTTTCTTTTTTTCTTTTTTTAATAATGCAGGTTTGGCTCATCGCCTTTTGCTTTGTCATTGAACTCGAACACATTGTTCACAAACGGTTTAGTTCCAGATCCAGGTGTCCACAATTACAGCAGTTAGAGCCCCCAGTGGCTTCATCTGCCCGTCCACAACTGAATACATTTTTTTTTTTTTTTTTAAATGTCGCCTCTTTTTAAATGAGTGATTAGCCATACAGCTCATTACAGACAATGAGAGCATTAGCTGATCTGACTGATTAAAAGTTCTGGGATGTAAATGTTAAATATTTATTCATGACACTCGCAGCCATTTCTGACATGACGTGACCTTTCGTGAGTAAATCACCCATCAGCAGACATCAAGTGTCTAATTAAGAACAATTAAGAGCTCATTAATATTCAGTGGTTGCACTTACGGAAGGAATAAACCGGCAAACACAGGGGTCCCCCCCCCGGATCACGTTTAAGAAGCCACCATCTTAAGCCACATGTTAACAGAGATAGCAAGTGACTCAGGGCCGGATCTGCACCGGTTCTGGTTGGAAGTCAGCACTGCCGGGCAAGAACCGGTGCAGACCCGGTCCGGAGTCGCCTGCTACCTGGGAAGGATCTTCCTCTGTGTTGTGCCAGTACAAGCAGGGCTACTGCCCGCCTGTGCCGGCCTGTGCCCTCCTGGATCAACGGGGGCAGCTGAAAATGGGCACTGATAAACACACAGTCAGCCATTTTAAATCAAGGGGGGGGGGGCATATTTTTGAAAGAGGATTATGTGCATTGTGTGTCATTTATCAGATTCTGTGTTTAGCTACCTCAACATAAAGAGTCGATGTAAATTTCTACTGAGACTAGAATTACCAGATACCAAATAATAATTAAATAAATAATTTAAAATGCCATTTGTTTTAACATTTCAATAGACTCATTATATACTGTATATATATGTATATACATATATATATATATAATACATATTTTGAAAAAAAATGTAAAACAATGCAAACTGGATGCATGTGCACACACCTACACACCTAGCAACAGTCATTTTAATAGATCCTGGTGCTCTGAGAAATAATAAAGCTTCAGAATCTGCTATTTATAAAACGATAATAGCAGAGTCCTATGAGAGCCATTCTGCAGAGTCAACTCAAATATTCATCATGGACAGATTGGTATGGAGAATGTGTTTGCCCATGACAATTATTCCTGAGATAGTACAGTTGCCCTGAACTAATTAATTCGTTATCACGGAGGGCAAAGTAGAGTACCTGAGTTTTAATATCTTCGGTCCTCAGAGTACCGGTAGACTCCCGTCGCTAACCGCTAACAGTAGACCAGCCACAGCTTTTTGTGTAGAGCAGGGTTAGGGTTAGGGTTAGGCCCGGCCCTGTTCCTGGAGATCTACCGTCCTGGAGGTCTACACTCCAACCCTAACAAAGCCACACCTCATTCAACAGCTAGAGATCTACCGTCCTGTAGGTTTTCATTCCAACCCTAACAAAGCTCATCTCATTCAACAACTAGAGATCTACCGTCCTGTAGGTTTTCACTCCAACCCTAACAAAGCTCACCTCATTAAACAACTAGAGATCTACCGTCCTGTAGGTTTTCACTCCAACCCTAACAAAGCTCACCTCATTAAACATCTAGAGATCTACCGTCCTGTAGGTTTTCACTCCGACCCTAACAAAGCTCACCTCATTCAGCTAGAGCGTACGTAGGACAAGGGGAGGGTAGGAGGGGCCAGGCGGTGAAGCCAAGCTGAATCGTAACATTTGAATGTATCATTAAATCGAATTTCAAAACACCATCAGGGAAGTTTAATTTTGCCTTCAAAAGTCTGATATTCCCCATTCCAATGTTTTGCTGGGAGCATGCGCAGTACAAGCTTACTTCTGGGACTTCACAAGCTTAGGTTAGCTTAAGGCATGCCTGCCTGTAGTTAAATATGCATGTCTGTGCTTTGAACAGCTAGGGATCTTGTCGAGTAGCTAATTAGGAGAATCAGGTGTGCCAAATTAGGGTTGGAGTGAAAACCTACAGGACGGTATATCTCCAGGAGCAGGGTTGGGCAGCTCTGGCGTAAAAGGCTGTGGTCAGGATTTAGCCTGAGTAGACTGATCTGGGATCAGGTTGGGGAGCCCTGGCGTAAAGGTTGTGGTCAGGATTTAGCCTGAGTAGGCTGATCTGGGATCAGCTTTGGGGGCAGAAAGCACCTGGACTCGGGTCCTGGTCTACAGCTCTTCCACTGTGGCACTGCACGAAGAATGAAGATGAGATTTCAGTCATTTCAAGGTAGGCCAGAGTGTCCCAGCATGCAACACTCTCTTAAAGTTACAGTCCACCAACAGGGTTTTAGTTTTAGGGTGCCACAAAGAATACTTTAAATATCTATAGAAGTTTGAATTTTCTGGCTTCATGGTGGCTTGTGGATGGGAAATACTGTTAGAACACCTCCTAAACAGCAGAGGCAGTGCAGCTGCATATAAACTAATTATTCTTATTATCAGATGGAGCAATATCCAGTGGTAAGTAAATAAATACTGGCACAGTATGTAAGCTGATATTTATGCTCGGAATAGGAAATAAATTATGTAAAATTAATTGGCTCATCTGGAAAGTTGCTGTACAAACTGCTTTTTGGTGCAACGTGACACATTTTCTTGTTCTAGACCACAAATCCCAGACATCTCAATACCACTTTATTAAGGCAGTGTATGTAAGGCAGCAGATTGTCATAAACTGTTAAATATGCAAAATATCCTTCATTGCACATAAAACTGTCAGGCCCAATTAAAAGTACACACTAAAACAGAAAAAAAAAAATCTTTAAAAGCACAGAAATTATCCTTTCAAACACCAGGCTCAAGAGGGCCTTCAGACGACAGATGTGCGTACGAGAGTTAGGCCTTTATTTCTCTGCTCGAAATGCAAATTGATTTGTACAATAAGCTTTTCATGGGCAGCACTGCTGCATGGCGGTTTGGGAAATGGGCTTGTAACGCAAAAGATTGCGGGTTCAATTCCCAGCTTGGGGCACTACAGTTGTCCCTGTGAACACCTGCTTCCGTAAAACATCCGGCTGGACAGAACTGATTGTAAGTAAATACCTTTACGCTGTGGTTCACGTTCATGCCAGTCCTCTACGGAACTCTGTGCCAGGCTGAATGTGCAGCACAAGCGTGTGAACGTCATTAGCAGAACGCGCGGAGCAGTGCACACACACGCAGCCTTCATCTGAATATAACACCTTCACGGTTTGTTTGGGAGACTGCGCCCACACTCGTGTACCTCAGACGCATTCCCTCTCCGAGGCTATTTCGGTCGGCTGCTCTCGCTGCGTTGGCTGGGCACTCTGATCGAAGGAAGGACAGGCTGGCTTGTACATTCCAAACCATTTGACACTGACGTTTTAATTAGCTGCCAGGGACGGGCCTTGGCTTTGCCGCGTGCGGAGCAAGCTATCGTAGGCATCGGCTTTAAAACAGGCATTAGAATGTGCATGTTGAAACTAAGATTGATTAAGAAGCTACAATGGGTACAGCAGTGCCTGTCTACCCATCGTAGAATGATGTTTATTTCCTTGGTATATGGTCTTGTTCATGCGGACTGACTGTACAAAGCGAACAACCGAGGTTTTCAGGTTGAGTTAGCTGCCTAGGGTAGAGTATAACACCTATGTGAAAAGTATAAGCAATTTCAGCACAACCCTGGCAGCCATTTTGAAAAAAAAGAGTGAAATAAAAGGTGTCATTTTTTATTCAGTCCAGCAGAAATTAGGCCTTTTCTTCCCCAGAATGATACTATAGTTAAAAACTAAACAACCGGAAATTTCAGCAAGCTCTAAAAATCTGGCCTTTACCGTTGCAATTATTCTAGAGATTAACGGCTAAAGTTCTGCTCCACGCAGTAAAGCGGCTCGGTTGTCTTGGTACCTCTTAGCTAATCACCATGTCGACCACTTTCCCGCTCAAATGCATTTCTGTCAGCGGGTTGGTCAATCCTGCCTTCTTTCTGCATAGTAATCCTTAAGCAATTGATTTTTTAAAGGTACAGTACAGAACTAATATCCGAGTTCAGGCGCACTGTTTAAAAAAAAAAAAACATTATTCTCATCACTTTTGACTTATGACAATCACTAATTTACAAAAGTCTACAGCACATTTTCCATACACGTGTTCTGGAGTTCTCAAGACTGCCACCTGTTGCATAGAAGGACCAGCTGTAGAGCCCCTAGACCCCCCCACCTCAAGCTGGTGGGGGATGTTCTTTCCCTCTGCTGACCTGTTTAATTACACAGCCCAGCTCAGCCCAGCCCAGTTCAGCCTAGCTCAGCTCAGTTCAGCCTAGCTCAGCTCAGCTCAGCCCAGCTCAGCTCAGCTCAGCTCAGCCCAGTTCAGCCCAGCTCAGCCCGAGAGCTCAGCCTAGCTCAGCTCAGCTCAGCCCAGCTCAGCTCAGCCCAGCCCAGCCCAGCTCAGCCTAGCCCAGCTCAGCTCAGCCCAGCCCAGCCCAGTTCAGCCTAGCTCAGCTCAGTTCAGCCTAGCTCAGCTCAGCTCAGCCCAGCTCAGCTCAGCTCAGCCCAGCCCAGTTCAGCCCAGCTCAGCCCAGTTCAGCCTAGCTCAGCCCAGTTCAGCCCAGCTCAGCCCAGCTCAGTTCAGCCTAGCTCAGCCCAGCTCAGCTCAGCTCAGCTCAGCTCAGCCCAGCTCAGCTCAGCCCAGTTCAGCCTAGCTCAGCCCAGTTCAGCCCAGCTCAGCCCAGCTCAGTTCAGCCTAGCTCAGCCCAGCTCAGCTCAGCTCAGCCCAGCTCAGTTCAGCTCAGCTCAGCTCAGCCCAGCCCAGCTCAGCCCAGCCCAGCCCAGCCCAGCTCAGCCCAGCTCAGCCCGAGAGCTCAGCTCAGCCCAGCCCAGCCCAGTTCAGCCTAGCTCAGCCCAGCTCAGCTCCGCCCAGTTCAGCCTAGCTCAGCTCAATTCAGCCTAGCTCAGCTCAGTCCAGCCCAGCTCAGCTCAGCTCAGCTCAGCCTAGCTCAGCTCAGCCTAGCTCAGCCCAGCTCAGCCCAGCTCAGTTCAGCTCAGCTCAGCTCTGTGCCCCCCCCCGACTCTGTGCCCCCCCTGACTCTGTGCCCGCTGAGCCGTACCCCCCCACTCCGTGCCTGCCGGGCCACCCCGCTGATGCCCCACGCGCGGGTAAATGAGCCGCCAGCAGCCTGCTGAGGCGGGACGAGGCAGGCGCGAATTAATGCACAGGAACGGCCTAACTGCAGAGCCCGCCACAGCCCAGAGCTCCCAGAAACCCACTGAGCCGTTCCCTCCTCACTCTCCCCCTCTCCCCCTCCTCACTCTCCCTCTCCCTCATTACTCTCTCTCTCTCCCTCTCTCCCTCCTCTCTCTCCCTCTCTCCCTCTTTCCCTCCTCACTCTCCCTCTCTCCCTCTTTCCCTCCTCTCTCTCCCTCTCCCTCTCTTTCTCTTTCCCTCCTCACTCTCCCTCTCCCTCTGATCTGCCTCCTCTTCCCCTCACATCACACTGTCACTTCCACTCTCCTTCCCTCTCTCGCTCTCCCTCTCCCTCTTTCTCTCTCCCTCTCTTCCTCTCACTCTCCATCTCTCTCGCTCTCTCGCTCTCCCTCTCTCTCCATTCCTCGCTCATGCTCTCCCCCTCTCTCCCTCTCTACTACTTTCTCCCTCTCTCTCAATCTCTCTCTTTCTCTCCCTCTCTCATCACCCTATCTATTTTTCTCTCCCTCTCCATCTTTCTTTCTCTCTCCCATATCACCCTCTCTATTTCTCTATCCCTCTTCATCCTTCTTTCTCTCCCTCTCCATCATCACCCTCTCTATTTCTGTCTCCCTCTCGGTCTCCCTCTCCCTCATCACCCTCTCTATTTCTTTCTCTCCCTCTCCATCTCTCTCTTCTTCTCTCATTATCCTCTCACCTCCAACCTCAGGAACCAATCAGCTCACCCAGGCATGTATCACATGACACACGTTCTAGTTCAGACCAGACAGAGCAGCGCCGGTGCTGGTGCTGCCGTTTTTAAAGAGCCGTCTGAAGGCCTGCAGCGCTTGCTGTGATCGCAGCGCTGGAGCCAGCCCACTCACGCGTACCCAGCACGGTCTGTTAGCCCATTCTGCCCTGAACCATCAGTGCCTCCTCTGTGGTCCTGCCCATCACTGCATTCAGTACCAATCAGACTTCTTCAGGCCCTCCAACTAATCAGAATCGTCCTTACATTATGACCTCACAGAGCGCACACCAGCCTCTATGCCCAGTGGTTCTGTACACACCATCTCCTGCATTGTGACCACGGTCCCTTATAATAAACAGGACCCGCTATCGTATCACAGTATCAGAGCAGAAGCCACACAAGCTCTCCAGGTGTGAACAGGTGTGAACACACACAGGTGTGAACACAGAGTAGCCACACTGTAAACATGTCAAACACAAAGTCAGGGACCGGGGAGCAGGTGGCCCTGAACCTTTACATTCAAACTGACAAACATCCTGAACCAGGACCGTTTCCTCACAAATATCAAAATGCAGCACGTACCAATCACATTTAAGAGGGAGGCATCCACTCCTTATTCATCTAATGCAGTGCCTTTTTGTAAAGAAACAAGGCTCCATTAAATCATTTTATAATAATTATGGGGATTAGAGATTAGTTGTCATTTAAAACATTTTTTTTTTTTAATTTCAAATAAATTATGTAACGCGCAGCACAATGCTAACGACGCGCTGATAAAAACGGAAACTAAGCACTTAACCTGTGAGCCGCGTTTGAACGCGTGTGGGTAATAATTAAGCCAGCCGCTGATTGAAGCAGCGATTTAATTGGCTCCCTGCGGACGGGAGGTTCGAACCAGCGACAGGTCGGGAGAAGCACCTGCACAGGAGCCGGAAGAGAGGCGTTTTTTAGACACAGACAGGCACTCTGAACAAACAGAAAGGGACAGAACTGGAGCAGTGCGCGGGACGGCTGGAGGGACAGAACTGGAGCAGTGCGCGGGAAGGCTGAAGATTCGGCAGAGGTAAAGACGCGCGTCGGTCTCTGGCCCCGTTTCCGGAACCTCCACCCCCCCCCCGCCTCCGGACAAATTCCTTCTGCATGGCGAGACATGTCCCTGACACTGTCCATCACCCTGTCTGCCTGCCCAAATTTAGATGTGACTGGCAGATGTGTGCAGGCCTCTCCCAGTACCCCCCTCCGTCAGGACTGCACCCATCCCCAGCCCCCCACCCCACACACACACACTCACATACTCACAAACACACACTCACATACTCACAAACACACACTCACATACTCACGCACACATACACACACACACACACACACACACACTCACGCACACATACACAGACACACACACACTTACAAACACACACACACACACATACAAACACACACACACACTTACAAACACTATCGCACACATACAAACACATACACACGCTTACAAACACACAACACACACACACACACTTACGGACATTCACGCACACATACAAACACACACATACACACACGTAAAGACACTCACACTCTCACACACACACCCACTCTCACACCCTCTCTCTCTGTGCAATCGGCTATGCTTCCCACAGTGGAAACAGAGACGCCAGCAGTACTCTGCCATCACACTTGTGCTTCACACTCTCAAAGCCAACAGCATCAGCATCTTCCCCCCCACCCAACAATACAGCCAGGATGTGCATCACAATAAACTGCTTCACCATAAATTGAATCCTTTTGAAGCACGTGCGATAAAACAGAATTCATGTTCAAAGTGTGGTCTCAGGGGAAGCAGGGCTCTGAAGTGCTGCAGTTCTGGGTGGCAGATCCATACGTTGGAATGTTATGCATTCTTAACGTCGGTGTTCAAGGTTCACACGCCGCTCAGCACATGCCTCTGCGTGATGTCACCTCACGCCTCATAAGGCCTGTCTGAATCCCTACGGCGCTCAGAAAAACTAATATCCTTTGTTTTGGCTGCGCTGGGATAAATTATGCTCCAGTTGTTTTCCATCAGGCGGCTTGAGGAGGCAGTTAACTGGAGAAGGCCGCGCTGAATTAAGCTGGAACGAGCACGGCTGGACGGACAGCAGGCCGGCGATATTGCCCCGGTCCGCTCAAACTGAATTAAAATGGCTCTCTGCTCTCTCTCTCTCTGCCCCACAGCTGGAGACAGCGGGTGTAATTCCACAGCAAGACACTCCCCCCCACCCCCCGATACTGAAACAACCCACTCTAAACCAAACCCCCCACACCCCGCGCTACTGCTGCAGAAACTACCCCCCTGCTGATGCTGCTGCTGCAACTACCCCCCCTGCTCCTGTAACTATCCCCCCTGCTGCTCCTGTAACTACCCCACCCGCCCCGCTGATGGCGGTGCCACAGGCGTGTGGAGACCCTGATTACAGAATCACTCACATAAAAAAGCAGTAAAGTGAGGAAGATAAACACAGGAAAAAAGGACGTGGACCTTTCCCCGAGAGTCACATGGTCCATAACTACGACGCGGCTGATAGGTCAGAAGGTGACTGCGTTCTGTAAGGAGCTCGCGGGAGCCAATGAGGACGTGCGTCAGGGCAGTTTGCTCCCAGACCGTTTAATCTGATCCTGGGGGGTGGCCGTGCGCTCTGAATACAGGAGGGCGAGAACGTCCATTTATTCCCAAATTACGCAAAGCAGGTCTCTGACTGATTTACCCAAGCCTAATTATCACACTGCCCCCTTCAGTCCCAGTGATTTATTGCAAGTGATTCACAAGTGCACAAGCAAACTAAATCAGAATAATAAATTCAGAATCATAATTGCCGTAATTGGGAGCAGCCTGAAGGGCGGACTCGATGCGAGAGCTGAGGAGAGTGGAACTCGGCGTGGCCAGGCAGACGCAGAAAACGCAGCGGGAGAGAAACTGCTCAAATATTTACAGCTCCTAAGCTCCGGCGTTCCCAGAGCTTCAGCCTGCGCTGGGCACGCGGATCGAACTCCAATCTGCGCAGAGCCCTGTGATTGACACCGGCCGGCTTCGGCAAACACCGCAATTATGAGGCGTAAGTCAAGAGAGCAGACCCGGAATATCAATCCCCCCCCCCCCGGGCCGCTGGGATTAGGCTGCAGCGACCGTGCGGCGGGCCCTACGCGCGGCTACAGAGCATGAAGCTCCGCAGATTACACTACATTACACTACACTACACTACACTACACTACACTACACTACACTACACTACACTGCATTACACTACATTACACTGCATTACACTGCATTACACTACATTACATTACACTACACTACACAACATTACACATTACATTACACTACATTACACAACATTACATTACACTACATTACATTACACTACATTACACTGTATTACACTACACTACATTACACAACATTACACTACACTACATTACATTACATTACCTTACATTACATTATACTACATTACATTACACTACACTACAGTACACTACATTACATTACATTACACTGTATTACACTACATTACACTACACTACACTACACTGCACTACAGTACACTACACTACATTACACTACACTACACTACATTACACTACACAACATTACATTACACTACATTACATTACACTACATTACACTACACAACATTACATTACATTACATTACACTACACTACATTACACTACATTACATTACACTACACTACACTACACTACATTACATTGCAGGCGTTTAGCAGACGCTCTTATCCAGAGCGACCTACACAGCATTCTACTTAGCATTTACATTGCATCCATTTATACAGCTGGATATATACTGAAGCAATGCAGGTTAAGTGCCTTGCTCTAGGGTACAATGACAGTGCCCCACCCGGGAATTGAACCTGTGACCTGCCATACTCAGATACGTACTGATGAGAGGGACGTCCTTACCTTTGCTCTGTGTGTGTGCATGTGCGAAAATTAAAGTCCAGAGTGCAGATTATGAGCATTATGACCTCACTATGCGGCACCATTCAACCAGCAAGGACCGTTTTCCTTCAAAAGAAATCCCCCCTTTCCAAACGGTCTTGCTGAAGACTTTTTTAAAATTCTTTTTCCCATTTTTCTCTACTAGTTTGGAATGTGTGTGTGAGAGAGAAAGAGAGAGAGAAAGAGAGAGACAGAGATAGAGAACCAGAGACAGAAAGAAAGAGAGAGAGAGAGAGAGAGAATTCCCAACTTTTCAGCACCCCAGCCATCCATGTTCTTAACACCCTTTGATGTGAAATGTGGTGGACCCATGTGCTCTACTACTTCAATGGATCCCCAGATCTGGATCTACTGTACAACCTCAACAGATGAGTCGGGTATTACCGGCATATTATGCATGACCACGGTGGGATCCAGATCCATGTGGAGATCAGACTCGTCTCTAGCTCTCTCCAGGGGAGAGCAGAACCCCCCCCCACCCCCCCCCCCCCCCCCAGCTCTCCCTCACCAGCAGCATAATGATACGTTCAAAGAGCAGAGACATCTCCTGACAAAGAATTGACTGGGTACTGACTCACCACAGTTGACAGAGTTATTAATGATTGGAGCAGCGACTGTCACCAAATTACAATAATTATCTATAATGGGGCTTCCGTTGTCCTCCGCGGGACAAAACCAGAGACAGGCGATTGACTATCGAATTGTCTTTGGGAACAAACAAAAAAAAAAAAAGTCCAGATTTGTCCCCGGGTACACTGTGGCATTTCAGCGGGCGGTTTGCACGGTCCCGGCGGCGCTGGTGACATGCTGGGGGGTGTTTTTTTGGCGAGCCCCAACGCCGTGCTCTCTTGTGGGAAAGGGTGAAAAAGCTTTTCTCGCCGGGAGCCAGGTGTGGCGAACATCTGCACATTCGGCCGGATTCAGAGTTTTTTTACCTCGCCTTCCTCATCGGCTCGAGGGGAGCAAATGCGTTTCCCTGTTACAGGAACCCTTTCAGTCTTTTTAGGGTCAGGTTTTTTTTTTTTTTTTTTTCTAATACAATTATCATTCAATATTCATATCTGATCAGAGACCAAAATAATTTCTTCAAAAATGTCAATAAGAGTATGAAAATTAATCCCATGGACACGCACAGTGAATCACTGGCCCTTCAGCAACCCCAGGGCCCACCCCAGGGGCCACACCCCAAGTCCCACCCCAGGGGCCCACCCCAGGGGCCACACCCCAAGGCCCACCCCAGGGCCCCTTCAGTAAAACCACCGTCACATTTCAGCTTTGAGGCCCTTGAGAATTCTGAGTTACTACCCCACTCTCAGATTTCCTCCACCCCCCCATTGCCCCCCAAGCCCTCCCCAGGCTCCCTTCCATCCACTCTCCATTTACTTTGGCCCTGATCTCAGTTCCTCTCCCTATCTCTCATTTCCTCCCTCCCTCTTCCCTCTCTCCCTCTCTGCCTCCCTCTCTCCTCCCCTCCCTCCCTCCCTTTCTTTCTCCCTCTCTCAGCCTCTCTCCCTCTATCCTCCCCTCCCTCCCTCCCTCCCTCCCTCCTCCCTCTCTCTCCCTCTCTCAGCCTCCCTCCCTCCCTCCCTCCTCTCTCTCTCCCTCTCAGCCTCCCTCCCTCTCTCCTCCCTCCCTCCCTCCCTGCCTCCCTCTCTCCTCCCTCCCCCTCCCTCCCTCTCTCTCTCCTTCTGAGGCTCTTGTAAAACGTTTGCATTATTAAAGCAGTTCTTGCCTCAGAAGACTTTCACTGGACTCCCCCGGTCCAGCAAGATGTCTGACCTCTGCAAGGGGTAAAGAGGAGAGCATCCGAGCGGGTAAAGGACTAAAGGAAAGCAGAGCCGGAATGGCGGCCTCCCACAGGCACAATGCATCGATGTAAAGGGAATTAGAGCCAGAATGGTGGACTCCAAAAGCCACGATGCACCTACAAAAAGGACTGCAGTGCCAAAATGGCGGCATGCCAAAGGCACAATGCACTGAAGTAAAGGAAAGCAGAGCCCGAATGGTGGCCTTCCACAGGCACAATGCAAGCGACGACCCACATCTTCAGCCTTGGCCTCCTAAGCAGTGACTCAGACTCTTCGAGCAGAGAAAAGCAGTCTTGAGCACGAAGCTGCAGTGCTTTTACCGACAGATTAAAGGAGTCTCGTTCAGTCACCCCAGAGCGAACGGGAGGGAGACTCCCGCAGCTGTGCACAGGTCAGGAGCCATTAGCGTGAAGCACCTCTCCACCACACACAAGCACGGAAACCACTAGGCCTCTGAGGCCAAGGAGCCGAGAGGATGTGTGAATCTGTGACATCATCACTCTGATCTGAATGTACCCAGAAACGGCACTCCCTCGTTCCATTTAGACAGGGGTACTGTGACATCATCACTCTGATCTGAATGTACCCAGAAACGGCACTCCCTCGTTCCATTTAGACAGGGGTACTGTGACATCATCACTCTGATCTGAATGTACCCAGAAACGGCACTCCCTCGTTCCATTAAAACAGGGATACTGTGACATCATCACTCTGATCTGAATGTACCCAGAAACGGCACTCCCTCGTTCCACTAAGACAGGGAGTTACTGATGCTGAATTCGACAAGTTCGTCTGTACAACCGGGACAAATTTTGAAACCCTCCCGCAGCCAAACCACTCATCTCTACCTGTAAGTGGGGCCCCTGTGGATTTGTTTTTTTTCTTCTTTTGAGGGAGTGCAGGGAGTTTGGATTGGGTCTCAGTGGGAGCGGATCGCTACACCTGGTTTCTCCAGGTAAAACAAGCACAGTTCAAGGACTCAGACTGGGTGAAATATAAGCTCTGTTATTGATATGGACACCCAGGATGTGCAATATTATGAGTTTACATGATGGAGAGATAAGACCACTCAAAACACTTTGAGCTCAAGATAAACATACTCTCTCTCTCTCCCTCACACACACACACACGCACGCACACATTTGCATGCACACACAGACATGCACTCATGCACGCGCTCGCATACAGACATATACATGTGAACGCGCACACACACACAAACGCACATTACACATTACAGCAATCACAAAAAATGAAAATCTCTTTATAGACTCACTGTATAAAAAACTCCACCCCATACGCCATATGTTGCATGTGCATAAACAGACTCCCACACACACAACTAAAAGTCATCTTTTCTGCAAAGGATTGCACTGGAGCACCATCAGTATAATTATATTTCCATAAATCAAGCAGACCCCTCAGTGATTTGCAGTCGCCTAACGGCGAGAGGTGTTGGACCCTAATACGATCAGCCAAGCAGAACACGCCCGAAATCACAGCAAGGCTGATCATTGGCCAACAGCTTGCACTGGAAACCACACTGCTCTCACTACACTAATGCTGACAATAACACACACACAACAACAACAATGCTGACACACGTGATCACACTCACTCATACAAACACACACTCACACAAACACACACACACACACACACAACAATAATGCTGTCACACATGAGCACACTCACACAAACACACACACACACAACAATAATGCTGTCACACATGAGCACACTCACACAAACACACACACACCCACACACACACACAACAATAATGCTGACACACATGATCACACTCACACAAACACACACTCACACACAAACACACACACACACACACACACAAACGCACAGGCGCACTCACACACTCCTGTTTGAGCGTGAATGCGTTTGCGTGTGGTGTGTGTGCCTTTGTTTGAGCGCATGTTTGTGCGCATGTGTGTGTGGTGTGCGTGCAGTTTATCCTTAAGTGGCAGCTTCAGCTGAGGAACTCACACATTCTGATAAATTCAAAGCGTACACTTTGCACACAACTTTGTCCTAATCACTTAAACCGGAGAAGCGCTCATTATATAACCATTCGTTACGGCCTGAGTGATCTCACTTATTAGCACCTTCTGCATCTTTCAGCCGGAGAGGGATCTGAGCCAACCGGTCTGGAGCGAACGGCCGCGGAAAATAGGATTTCTCACGCCCGCCCGCGATTGGCTGCAGCCCCCGGCTGGAACGCTATTTTCTCTTCATCACTAACGGCCCTTGAAGGGGACCGAGCTGAAAAAGGTGAATTTGCTCTTGGAGGTCTCCCTATATGGGACATTAATATAACTGCCATGAAATATGAAGCAGCGCTTAACCATAATATAAATGTGTGGATCAGAGGTCCCTTCATTTTAATCTCTTTAAGTCAGTGAAAACTTCCAACAGGTTTCGGAATGGCTGTAGCAAAACAAACGGTTTTTAAAGAAAGACACAGGAAGAAAATCAATGCAAGTTGCTCCAGTTAATGGTATGCTATCCAAATGGCCATATATAATTAAAGAAAATGTAAAATATCTCCAGTGTTATTTATTGCATCTCCTAACTACACATTTTTTTACAAAACTGGCACGTCGCCTTAAAATAGCCCAGCCAGGAACTTTTAGAGTCAAACATTATTTACACCTAAACACAGCTTTCCACCTTCTTCCCAAAAGACCACACCTGACAGGGCCAGCTCTAGACATTCTGTCATGGCGTGCCAAACAAGCTCGAGTCATTTCCCCAGCAGACAGGGATCATGTATTATTACAGGAATTATGGACACAAAGGCAGCGGAAAAGAAACTGAAGATAAAGCGGAAAGAGGGAAAACCGCGCTTCACATCCCGAGCGTGCCGTGATCAGGGGGCCGTTCCTGCGATTAGCCAATAAAGTTTTTTTTTTTTCCTTTGGAAATATAAAATAATTGGATGTCATCAACTAGCACTGTGCCAACAGCATATGATTGGCATTTGCGGAGGCGAGTAATTGAGGTTATGAGCTGGCCATCACGGTCACATGACTTAAACCCTC
Organism: Anguilla rostrata; assembly: GCF_018555375.3. NCBI lineage: Eukaryota > Metazoa > Chordata > Actinopteri > Anguilliformes > Anguillidae > Anguilla > Anguilla rostrata. The sequence continues at coordinate 40,521,050 of NC_057945.1, read as the reverse complement.
TTGACAGTCTTCCCAGAGTCTGCCAAATTGGCACCAAGGTTTATGAGCAGCGCGACCAGCATGCGCTGGAAGGCCAGGCTGCAGTAATTCCACACAATGATGAATTATTCAGCGGGAACTCCTCCAGACCTGGTCGGACAGCATACCAAGAAGGTGCGAAACTGTCATGAAGCTCGATCAGGACGTGAGGACACACAGTCTCTCTATCTTATTCCCCGAGTTTGTATGCCATGTGTTTCAACCTCTGAAATATGCCTTACATCCTTTACCATTAATTAAATATTTCTCTGTTACAATGCATTCCATATCACCTGCAGTTAACTACTGCACTTAGAAACAAGCAGAGCTGTAATAGTTTATACTCTTTCTTCTTGTGATCTATCATAGCAAAGATTTAGACAACAATAATAAGAAGAATAATACTAATATAATAATGATAATAATAATAATAATAAGTAATCTGCATGAAATTATACAATGCATGCAGTGATTCGCAGTACTGTAAAAGCCTTAAAATCAGAAAACGCATGGATGACTCTCATGGACTCGGACCGAATCTTGACTGTGCCGACCGTGGCCAGGAGCTCCAGAGCGATGTGCAGTCGCTGATTGCATCACCCAGGGAGCGAGACGGTTCCTTCAGATAGGGTTCAACAAGTACCGCTATCTAGCGACCCCTGCTGGTCAATTGGGGGACGCGCAGACTGCAGGGAGAGCCACTGTGGTCCTCGTCTCAGCTTGGGCTTAGCTGTGGTGCGCAGTGTGAGAAGAAGCAGCTGGTGGCACCACATGTTTCAGCAGAAAAGAGCGGACGTCTGCACTCTCCTGAATCAGCGGGGGGGGGGGCCATGTACGTGGCTGTGCTTGGAGACGATTGGCCGTTCCAGCGTGAGGTGAGAATTGGATGGGCTCAGCCCCACGTTGGCCACCAAATTTACAGGAAAAAAAAAAAGAACTACTCAGGGATTGACATCCCCTTATTGTTATGGTGAGGAGTTCCATAACTCTGGTGCACAGGAACAGGAAGCTCCGCATTTAAATTCACCGGGAGGAATGAGAAGTAATAAATGACTCACTGTTTGCAGAGCAGACAGCTGAAGCAGTCATTAATGTACTCTACATAGGTGCTGAACCATCAAAGGGCTTTCAAACCAATAGCAGAACTTTAAAATGAATTCTAAAAGACACAGGTAGTCAGCGCAGAGAAGGTGGAACAGGTGATGTGCGGGTGTTTCTTCACACCTGTTAATGAGCAGGCAGTGGAGTTCTGAATCACCTGGAGCAACTCAACCGATCTTTTTTTAGGGAGATCTTTACAGTAAACTAGTCTGCTTGCAACAAAGGCCTGCGTTCATTTCTCTGCAGCGGGAACAGATGATAGAGGTCTCGTGTTGGCTACGTTTCTCAAATGGTAAAAAAAAAAAAAAGAAAAAAAGCAAAAGCTATCTCAGTAACATTGTAAAGGTCCAACACAAATTTCAGATCAGAGTCAAAATCAGCCCTAAATATCGTGCTTGAGATGCGCTGGGCAGATCTGAGAGATTTAGCCAGCTCTCAGTCTTCTCTTTCTCTCTGAGCGCTAATAAGGCGCTCGAGTCTTATCTCCATTTAATCCTAAGAAGCTGTTTGACATCCGGGATTTAACTCTCGAGAGACAGTGGATAAGCCCATTCAGAGCTGTCTGTCGGATCAGCAAGGCCCTGCCCAGGTTAAAGCGTTAGCCCGTCCGCTAACCCTTAACCCAGCATGTAAGGCGGTCATGATCAGCGGTGTCGAAGGCTGCACTGAGGGGGATGTAATACCGGGACAGAGCACCGCCAAGCTTCCGCATTCATGAGCAGGGACTCGGCCACTTTCAGCAAAAGCTGCATCAGTGCTGAGGAGGAATCTGAAGCCTGACCGGGATTATCGGGGAGCTCATTGGAGCTCGTAGAAGTTAGGAGGTGAGGGGGGGGGGATCAGGTACAACTTTCTCAAGAGCCTTCAAAAGAAATGGAAGTTTGGAAATCGGAACGGTATTTGTTCAAAATGTCTGGACTGGAGCTTGGCAAAGAGATTACACTAGGGCTGCCAAACCCAGTTCCTGGAGATCTGCTGTCCTGTTCATCTTCATTTCAACCCCAATTTGGCACGCCTGATTCTACTAATTAGCAGCTCAACGCAGATCTCTAGCTGTTGGACAAGGTACGCCTCGTTCGGGTTTGACTGAATGCCTACAGGACGGGTGATCTCCAGGAACAGGGTTGGGCAGCCCCAGATTACCCCGCAGCTCATTCGAAATGAGAGGGAACAGCTTCTGGGGCCGAAGAGTAATTGATAATGGCCTCGCTGTCTGGAAAAACAGAGTTAAGAAAAACTCCTTTAACAGTCTAGCAGGCACAACAGTATAACAGAGAGGAGGGTTTAATGTGCTTTATTGTGTTCCTGAGCTCTTAAGCAGCTATAAAGGCTTAAAGGATTCAAACGCTCCACTGATCTGAGAAGTGATCACTATATCTTGCATTGAGAGTGAGTGTCAGTAATTGTTCCTTTAAAAATTAGGCAAACTTTTCATAATATTCCTCAATGGTGAAAATTCCCATGGAGGGGGGGGGGGGGGGGAGAGAGAGGGGGGGGGATTAACAACACAAAAATTAAACACACAATTTTCTATTGAGACAGTCCTCTGGAAAAGTAGGCTGCTAAGGATTGCCCTTGCATCCCCAGCAGCCTTATTACATTAAGCCCTGCGTTAATTACCCATGGGCTCGTACAGCTGGTTACAGCCACATTTATAACGCATTACAAGTGTCTCATAAGGGAGTTATGTTTACATGCAGTTATGCGGCATTATACGCGTATCTTCGAAAAAATGTTTTTATCCTAGTGATTTCTTTCTTTCACTGTTGGCGCACTTGACTGTACAATATAGCCCCGCAATTCGGGAAATAACACAATTGCGCATGTGCAAATATGCCAATAAAATTAAAAAACAAAAACAAAAAAAAATTCTAGTAGCTACACTTATATATGATGACGGCCATACAGAAACAGAGGCCTGGTTAAAAACTATTGCATTAACTGTAGCATTAATTATGCATTAACGCCCCAGGCGTTCTGGAATGCCACCGCCTAAGAATTGGCTCATTGAGACAGATGGTGAGCCCTGCCCTGGGAAAACGTTCACCGCAAGCTCTTACTTTAGTTTCCACATACCTCCACGCGTATAATTATGCGCCAGACTTATTTACACGTTTATCTTAATTTTATACTTCGACAACACAACAGGCAAACGTCAATAGAAATCCGACTTCGTCATACGCGCGCACAAAACGGATATAATGAAGTCGCCTTTATCGCGCGCTGATACACGAACAACCACATGCTCGCCAGGGAGCACTGATGCTTAAAAAAAATTAGAAAATGCGCGTTTTTCACGCTCTTGTAAATGTGAGCCCAACCAAAACAAAATTTTATAAATAACGTCCATTTTCTAGACTACATGTACCTTGAGAAAAGGAAACCAATTCAGTTTGTAATTCAAAACCAAGGTGGAGTGTAATGCCTATAAAAAGACTAAATGAAATCAACACGCTGTCTCATAAGAGAAGACCTTTGTGTGCCATATCTCATCACCTATAGAATGCATATTGTGACAAGGATTTAGAAAACAAGCGCCCTCGTCCCCACCCAAATCCAATCAGTTCAACTTCTAAATCTCCGCGTGGAATTAAACACCAGACCAGTTTTGCGACATGACGGTCGCATGACAACACGTCGTATTTACTCAAATAGATGTGTAATTAGTTATTTAAGTGCGTCTTATAGTCTAGTTAGGTTTGATCTGTAATCAATACAAACATATTGTGGGATACTGTGAATCCGGTCCACGTAACACAGGGCAATCGATCCGTAATCCATCAGTAAGTGGACCCGGGTCGCCGCCTTTTGCTTACCTGCAGGAGACCGTTATTTCTACTTTGGTGGCCGGGATATTGCCAGTGAACGGATCGAACTCGTAGACTGAAGACGTGTCTTCCAGTTTGTCCATAACGTCTCCCTCCATGGGCGCCCGCGTCTCAGGGCAGCTCCGTGACTCGCACAGCCTGGCGCCGTTTCAGCTCCTCGCGCAGAGATCCACGAGGTGGACGCCCTCGTTCCTTCCAGAGAGAGCGCGGTCGAATACGATGATGATAAACAATGAATGAAACGGATGACAGTCCCACCCAAAAGTACTCTTCGAAACGGCTGGGAAGGAAAAGAAGAGGTATTATTTGGGACTGTTAAGACCCAGCAGAAGTACAAATGTGAGGCGAGTTGTAGCTCATTAAACGGTCTCAGTGACCTGCTCTCTCGGCGCTAGGCACTTTGCCGTGCTCGCGTAAAGAAATTTCTCTTCTCGCTCTGAATTGTCTCGGGAGTAAAAGCTGAGAACTCCTCCTCCTGCTGATGCTTCTTGCATTCTGTTACATGCGGGCGAATCCTGACCGTGGCAGAGCCGCGTCTCTATTGGTTAGCGTGAATCATTGATCAATCTCCCTAAAAAAACAGGTGCATAATCTATAAGGCGTATCGCTCGTTTACCATGAGAACACGATTAGTTGGTACTTCCGTACTTGTTTATCCGTTCATTCGTTAATTCCTTGATGAGTTTTATTATTTGTTTGTTTGGCAAATCGCTATTCCGCACATCTGTTCAACAATATATATATATATATATATATATATATATATATATATATATATATATATAATTCCCGGCACCTAACTCCAAGGTGCGAAATTAAAATGTTTCAGTCACTTTTGTCACTGAGAGCCTAACTAATGTTAACGACAAACTATGCAGCATTAAATGAACAAACTTGTAATTACCGAATTCTGGTCACTTTATCACTTGTAACTCTTTTTGCAAACGATGGAGTGGATTATGGTAAAATATTGTAACAGCTATCAAATTATATTCCATTTTTAGTTTCAAAATTAAGGAAACGCCAAAATACCCTTAGTATCCAAAACGACACGTGTATGGTAAATATTACATTCGAATTTTTGTCGGCATTTAGCCTCTTAAATAAATTGATTGATTTTTTTTTTTTTTTTTGGGGGTGGGGGGGGTTCTTGAATGAAAATAAAAAACAGTATGAATCATACGAAATGCATTCAAGGTGCAAAAAAAGAGAAGTCAGTTGTATGTGTGGTCGTAAAGTACGTGCGCTGCTCTTTCTACAGAGAGTTTTCAGTTTAAGCTGCTTTGGCTACAGTTCGCTAGCTTTTCAGAACCACAGAGCAGGATAGCTCCTAGTTTCCGTCAATACAGAAAACGTGTGATTCATGCCCAAAAAATGCTGTGATTTTGAGCGTCTTCAGTTTGGAGAGCTAAGTAACTGATAAATGGACACAAACCTCATTACCTAACACAGCCGATTCGATACAGACACCGATGAGCTTTCTTTTATTGATGTCTATTAGGTTTTTCGAACGTTCTTCCAGTGCGCACATTGCATAATATTAGACATCTGTTCACGCAGCGACAAAGAACCTAATAAGTCAATTCCGATATTTAACATCATTTGATAAGACAGAAATGTTGAAGTGAACTCGTTTCTAAATGTAGCCTAATTTCACTATCCCTCTCGGATGCGTAAACCCCCGTGATCGAAATGAATGATTGAAATTTTAAACTATAGCCTATAACTTATGGCTTACTCACTATATTTAAATGCCTACTGCACCATTGGCTATTCCAGGGCCGTGCATTAAAAGATCTGTTATTATTGAAACTCGTATCGTCTTCCAATCGATAAACCCGCAACCCGACACGAATCCATCAGTCTATGCATAATGTAAGACCCCGGTAAAGGGACTGTGAAGTGTCAGTGTCATCCCATTTGTACGCTAAACTATTTATGGTACATTTTTTAATCCGAATTCTCTGCCTACCACGTCCAAGACCTTCACCTAGAAATGAATGGCAGCATATGTCTGCGCAGGCTGCGCTTGCGCTGGTAGTAGGATTATTGTGGGCGTGATAAGTGGTCGGTGTCTGTTTAAATCAGCTAATGCTCCTTGGCGCTGATGTGCGCGAGGCACAATAATAATAATGCACAAATCGCAAAAAATCTTGCGGAATCGATCTATTTTCCCGTCAGTCTTAATAGTCTGATGTACGTCCAAGACCGAAGCTTGCGCATAAACTTTTAATGTCTGAGAAAGACAGCTATGGCTGTGATAATTGGCTGCCTTAATTTCGAGCAGCAAAATCGATTAATTTCAAACCTAAGCGCATCATTAAGCAAGAGAACTACAAGAACCTCGCTACATATGAAGTGAAGATCTGCTCGCGTGAGTTATACCACCATACACCCTTAGAATAAGTTCTCTCGTTATGTAATACTGTGCAGTAAGTCGCCCCAGCTAAAGGAAATGGAATGGTTAGGAGAACTCAGGGTTGTTAGACTTGTTTTTTTTTCTTCTGTTTTCCGTTTCATGTCTCATGTCGCATTTTTCCAGGTCGTTCGGGTTTTTCAGTTCAATGTATTCAGCCTGCGAGGTCCGCCCGAGCTTAATTTCACACTGCACAGCATGGTGTTCAGAATATCGAATGATACTACGATCTAACACACACCAAACACACAAACACACAAAAGTATCAATGTAGGTTATCAGTCATTTCATTTATAACAAAATGAATTCAATTAATAAGCAGTAAGTTCAAGATGAATTTACCGAGAATAATTCCTCATTTCCCTGCGCAGTGTGGTGTCTGTCTCTACGCGAGTCACTCGGTGTTTGTGTGCGGGGTGAGGGATTAATGTAATTCATTACACCTCCATCTACTGGGCTCAAGGCTCGGAGCCCCAAGAGAGGGAAACGAGAGAGAAAATGTTTTCAATCTTTTCCAGCGAACAGGGCTTGTTATACAAAGGTTACATTTCACTGCTCCGCCTGCCACACAACAGAGCAGGAACTCCGCCCACTCAACCCCATCCTATGAGAGAGCAGCAACTCCGCCCACTCAACCCCATCCTATGAGAGAGCAGCAACTCCGCCCACTCAACCCCATCCTATGAGAGAGCAGCAACTCCGCCCACTCAACCCCATCCTATGAGAGAGCAGCAACTCTGCCCACTCAACTCCATCCTACCTATGAGCGAGCAGGGCTTCACCCACCAAATCCTATCCCACCTATGAAAGAATAGGGCTCCACCCACCCAACCCCATCCTACCCATGAGAGAGCAGCAACTCTGCCCACTCAACTCCATCCTACCTATGAGAGAGCAGGGCTTCACCCACCAAATCCTATCCCACCTATGAAAGAATAGGGCTCCACCCACCCAACCCCATCCTACCTATGAGAGAGCAGCGACTCCGCCCACCCAATCCCATCCTACCTATGTGAGAGCAGTGACTCCGCCCACCCAACCCCATCCTACTTATGAGAGAGCAGCAACTCCACCCATCCAACCCCATCTTACCTATGAGAGAGCAGCAACTCCACTCACCCAACCCCATCCTACCTATGAGAGAGCAGCAATTCCACCCATCCAACCCCGTCTTACCTATGAGAGAGCAGCAACTCCACCCACCCAACCCCATCCTACCTATGAGAGAGCAGCAACTCTGCCCACCCAACCCCATCCTACCTATGAGAGAGCAGCAACTCCACCCACCCAACCCCATCCTACCTATGAGAGAGCAGCAACTCCACCCACCCAACCCCATCCTACCTATGAGAGAGCAGCGACTCCACCCACCCAACCCCATCCTACCTATGAGAGAGCAGCAACTCCACCCACCCAACCCCATCCTACCCATGAGAGCAGCAACCCCGCCCACTCAACTCCATCCTACCCATGAGAGAGCAGCAACTCCACCCACCCAACCTCATCCTACCCATGAGAGAGCAGCAACTCCACCCACCCAACCCCATCCTACCCATGAGAGCAGCAACTCCGCCCACTCAACTCCATCCTACCCATGAGAGAGCAGCAACTCCACCCACCCAACCTCATCCTACCCATGAGAGAGCAGCAACTCCGCCCACCCAACCCCATCCTACCCATGAGAGAGCAGCAACTCCGCCCACTCAACTCCATCCTACCCATGAGAGAGCAGCAACTCCACCCACCCAACCCCATCCTACCCATGAGAGAGCAGCAACTCCACCCACCCAACCCCATCCTACCCATGAGAGAGCAGCAACTCCGCCCACACAGCCTCCTCCTATAAGCCAGGTCTGGAAAGGCCCCAGGAGCAGTGGCAGACTGCTGCAAACCAGTAGGAGGTCCCAGCAGCACATACCTGTACAGCACAGGGCACAGGTGAGCCAGCATGTGCCACAGGTACACCACAATGCACAGGTGCACCACACGGCACAGGTACAGTGTGTGGCACAGGTGCACCACAGGACACAGACTCTCCACCCCCCCCCCCCCCCCCCCCCCACACACACACACACACACACCTGCATGCCCCCCCACCCCCCCAACACACACACACCCGCATGCCTCCCCACCCCACCCTCCTCCCACACACACACACACACAGCCACGCACACACAAACCCACACACACACCTGACACTGCTGCCATGCGTAAACTTGGCTCACTGCCTCTGCCACCCCTCCCCCCCCAGCCCCACCCGACCACCCCCCCCCCACCCCCTCCCCCCACCCCCCCCACCCCCCTTCGGACCGTGTAATTAAAGCCTGTGTCACGGCCAGTGAATCAGAACCCTGCAGGAGGGGCCACCAAGCCCCCAATCACATCCCCGGCCCCCCGGCCCCCCGGCCCCCCGGCCCTCGCCGACACCTTGTATTACTGACGCAGGACTGGGGGGGCAGGACGTACCCCCCTCCCCCCCGGCCCTCACCAACACCCTTTATTAGTGACGCAAGACAGAGGGGGCGGGACACACCCCCTACACGCCCCCCCCAGCCCCCAGCACCCCCGCACCCCGCACCCCGCTGCTCCGATGCTCCGATCCTTCGCGCGGCTTGATTACTGCCCTTTTCCTCGCTACGTCAAGAAGGCCGCAAACATCTGTGGTGCGCCAGCATAACGAGCCGAAATAAGAACACAGAACAGAGGCCCCCAAACCGCGGGAGAAACGCGCCTCTTATCTGAGCATGATAATGCTGGCGGGGCGGGGGGGCAGGGGGTGGGCGGGGTGGGGGGGGGGGGGCACAAAGGCGGCTGCACGTGCTGAGCAACAAGATCAAACAATTTACGAAAAAAGAAAAAGAACATATTCTCCTCCTCCATCATCCTGCGCGCTGCCAGTGCTTTGATACGGTTTATACTTGTGAAACACTTTTTAATATTGTGTTGGAGGCTGGAATAATTTTGAAAAGATCAGATTTTGGAGGAAAAATTCTCCCTCCACAAATAACCTGGTAAGTAATCAGAGAGTGGGTTCAGCTTGCTGCTTCACTGTCTGCCAGAAAGAAAACTTAACCACTAAGTGGGGAGAGAGAGAGAGAGAGGAGGAGGGAGAGAGAGAGAGAGAAGGGAGAGGAAGAGAGGGAGGGAGAGGACGAGGGAGAGGGAGAGAGAGAGGGAGAGGACGAGCGAGAGGGAGAGAGAGAGCGAGTGATATATGAAGAGGGAGAGTGCGAGAGAGAAAGAGAGGGGGAGGCAGAGAGAGAGAGGGAGAGAGAGAGAGCGAGTGAGAAAGGGAGGGGGAGGCAAAGAGAAGAGAGAGAGAGAGAGAGAGAGAGGGGGGGAGGCAGAGAGGGAGAGAAAAGAGTGAGAGAGAACAAAATCCGTTTTTAGACGTGAGTGCCCAGGGCCTAATCTCACCTCACCATTCGGAGTTAAAACCTCTGGAAGGCGGGGGGGGGGGGGGGGGTATAGAGGGGGGGTGTATTGGGGGGGGGGGCTGAGTGTTCTCTGCTTTCATGTATCAGATGTTAATACCGAGGAGCCTGGGAGGTAGATAAGCGCGTGCTCATAAAACTCCATTAGAAAGCAAAGGTTGCTCTGCGAGGGAGATCTCGCTCTGATAACGCTGCTTCCTGCCTGGGAGTGGCAATGTTTTACCCGGGCGAGGGGGGGCGGGGGGGCGGTAATGATTTACCCGGGCGGGGGGGTGGGGGCGGGGTAAAGTCCGCGGTCCCCCCCGCTATCCCCAGCGTTCTCCGCGCTCAGGACCGCACTCCCAGGCGAGCTCGGGCGAGGGAAGCATGGCGGAGTTGGCGTTCTACCCGGCTGTGGCGCTGGTCTACTTCTTCGGCGTGCTGCGGGCCAGCCAGGACGAGCGCGTGGAGCTGAACGAGGCGGCCTCGGTCAACGTCTTCCTCCTCTTCGTCCTGGCCCAGCCGCTCTGCCTGCTGCTGGGCAGCTACACCGGCATGGCCGCCTACCTGCTGACCGCGCTCGGCTCATACCACTTCCTGCCCTGGAGGGACGCGCAGGAAGTGCAGGAGGCGCGGGAAGCGTCCAAGCGCCGCCAGGACGCCGCGGAAAAGAAGAGAAAGGAGGAGTGAGAGACGGCCGGAGGAGGAGAAGGAGGGGAAGAGGGGGGCACGCTCTGGAACTGATCAGAGGCACTGAAAAGCCAACAGTGTGACTGAGAGGGACTGCGGGAGAGCCCAGGAGTCCTGGAGGCACAAACATCATAATGGAGTCACCAAAGACTTCTGCGGGAAGCCAAATGCACCTTGACCCCCCACCCCCAGCTGCAGATGTGATCGGACATTTAACACCGGGTGGAGTCTGTTCATGAAATGGAGAGACTCAAGGACTCAGGGATTTTTTTTGGGGGGTGGGGGAGCATCGGGGGGGTTGTGTTGGCAGGCTCTCGTTCCCTTTCTCTGAGGAGAAGGCTGCAGGGAGGATTTTGTTTTTGCGCGATAGATGACTCACTAATGTCTCCACTACTGTTCAGTTTTTTTTAACTATCTTTGTCGCAGGCGCAAGATGTACAACTGAAATTGGTTGCTACTTCAGGATGTTCACAGCATTTTAGAGACATTTGCTTTTGAGAGTGAGAGCAGAAATGTAACTTCCTCACTAAATTGTACCATTTCGTATTACAGGCCTGGAGAAATAATGCCCAATCAAATGACAGGAGGGCAGTCAAATGATTTCCTGCCAAAAACAGAATAATAAATGAATATGTATTTCCATTTCAGAAGGATATGTGTTGGGTGTTTCTTTACCAGAATGGTTACTAGTCATATAGCATGTTTGCATTCTGCAAATGATCCAGTCCTTACCCACCAGTGTCACATAAGAATTCGCTATTGGATACCGACAGAGGTAAGGCCTGACCAATTAGAACCAGTCCCTGCCTGGTGGACACTATGGGGCAGTGCTACGATTCAGCATGGTTTTGGCACATGCTACAGGGCAGCATGGTTTTGGCACATGCTATGATGCAGTACGGTTTTGGCACATGCTACAATGTAGCATGGTTTTGGTGCATGCTGCGATGCAGTGTGGTTTTGGCACATGCTACGATGCAGCATGGTTTTGGCACATGCTACAGGGCAGCATGGTTTTGGCACATGCTACGATGCTGCATGGTTTTGGCACATGCTACAGGGCAGCATGGTTTTGGCACATGCTACGATGCTGCATGGTTTTCGCACATGCTACGGTGCAGCGTGGTTCTGGCACATTAAGTTTTACTCAAGTCATAATCTCTAAATTTATGCGGCATCCCCGCAGTGAGCCTGCATGAGATCAAAGTCGTAAAAATCAGAGGAAATGGCACGGACATTCTCTCCTCTCTTTATGGTAATGGCGGCCCTCTCCTCCCCCTTTGTTCCGCGTACATCCCGGAGACTGTGCTGTTAAAGCGGCGTTCGGACGGCACGGGGGGGCGATTGATGGCGGGGCGTCCCATCGCTGGCCCGCACGGCGCGGGTCTTCCGCGGACATCCCGCCACGGGCGCCCGCCCGCCCCTCCCCGGTGGCGCCTCCGAACTCTCCCGCAAAGACAATAACAATCGATCAGAGGGCCCGGCGGCCTGACAGCCGGCCCGCCGCAGTCCCGCTATCTCCACAGAGCAGAAGGTCGCGGATCGTTCCGTCACGCGGTGCGGACAGGCCTCAGACACGCGGCCCTGACCCGGCAGCTCAGCTCCCCCCGTTAAAGAACAGAGGCGTCTCTTTAAAGAAAAAAAACACCTGGCAGAAGGAAGTGCCCCCCCACCCCCGCCCGCACCACCCCAGTGAGAGGTGAGGCTGAAAGCAGCAGTGGGACAGTAGTCATTAGAAAATGAGGTTTGCTTTGTTCACAGTCCAACAGTTCATTACCCCACGTAGCCTGGCAGTCAGACACAGGACAGGCCGAAATGGATAGAAGAAGAAAGAATAAAAACCTGGGGCAGATTAGGCCTGAAGCGCTGATGAGCCACGCGTAGGCCTGCTTCAGCTCCACTCGTCACATCATAACGCCCGGGGAGGAGGTGAAGCCCTCTTTAATAATCATTAGCGTGGACGGCGATCAGACCTTCTCCATAAACCAGGCGGTGACCCGTCATACAGCACTAAAGTCATCTCATTAATCATTCATGAAAACATGAAATTTACTTTCCTGCAGCAGCAGCAGCAGCCGCTGACAGGAGCGATACAAAAAAAGGAGATGATGGCAGAAGCAGGTTTGGGACGGAGCTCAGAGACTTAAAACTACTTCATCTCTCTCTCCAGGATCTGAAACCCAGTCACACATCGCCGTAACAGGGCCTCATGCATCGAGAGAGGAGGACAGAAACCACAGCCGACTCGCATGGCAAATAAAGCTCTGCAAACTTGATTTAAAATCCTCTGGTACAAATTCATGCTCTGTAATTAATTTTCTAATTGCAGCACGCTCTGTAATTAGCCTTTTCGGGAGAGAATGAATGATTTTGTAAATCGCTTGGCTCGAAAGCTTTCGCTAAATTGACCGAACTGTAATGAATAAGTGAGGCCTTTTTCCATTTATTACCTTTATGAGTTTGAAAAGGTGTTTATTAGCGGCCAGACAATTGCTCAATTGCGATCGATTAAATGTGCTGGCGTCGTCTCGCATAGCGTGTTCTGACTGGCCCGCCGCTCTTCAGCGTGTTCTGGACCTGGCCCGTCCGTCTTCAGCTGTTCGACCTGGCGCCGTCGCTCACGTGTTCTGACCTGCCCGCCGTCTTCAGCGTGTTCTGACCTGGCTTTCCTTCAGCGTTCGGTTCTGACGCCGCCGTTTCAGCGTGTGACTCGGTCCGGACTTCCGTGTTTGGACTGCCCGTCTCAGCTGTCGACTGGTGTGCGGCTTCGCGTGCGACCTCCGCCCGTCTTCAGCGTGTTCTGGACCTGGCCCGTCCCGTCTTCAGCGTGTTCTGGACCTGGCCCGTCCCGTCTTCAGCGTGTTCTGGACCTGGCCCGTCCCGTCTTCAGCGTGTTCTGGACCTGGCCCGTCCCGTCTCCGGGAGCCATGAGACACTCGTATCGGGGCTGCGACAGGACCGGCTGAACGGTGATAAAAGAGAGGGGACTTCAGACTTGTCGTTTATGATTCAGCTGGTAAATCCACCAATGGAGGTTATCACCTGAGGTCATCCATTATCAGCGAAGCGAGTAAAGCCAGGTGAGCGTACCTTACTGAGGCAGAGGACTTCCAAAGCAGCGGATCACCTGAGCCCAATAATGTCAGATCCCCTGCTGGAATAATTGGGTCCATTTTTTTTATTTTTTTATAATTGCTGAGATTGTCCATGTTTTCATGTATAGAGGAGTTCAGACGCAGCACCTCAATTCAAAGCTTGAAAAGATCTGCATCACTTACTTTACTCTTTAACATTTAAGCATTTTACTCAAGTCTCTGTGGCGGTATTTTTCGGTGGGTCTCAGCTGAAGTTCAGTTCTGTGGGCAGCAGCGGTCCCGGAGTCGGACACGAGCGCCGAGCCACAGCGGGATCGCTCTCACGATTCTGTCCAGAAGCAATAACTACAGTAAACACCATCCATTGCCCTCAGTCAACAGTGAGCTAATAAAGAACTACAACTATTCTTTTCTCTCTTTTAAGGTAAGCGCAGGCCACAGTGCCTCTAGGGGTCACTGCACAGTACTGCAGCATTCACTAAAAGGCAGGCCCTGAATGGCTTTTTGGGTTTTGTGTGTTCTTTGAAACGAAGTGACTTAGCCCCAGAAATCCCTTCGGGTGCAGTAATCTGCGTCGAGGTGAAATTTCTTCTCAACAAGGGCTGCTCAGTCCGCCAATGGCTTGTACAATACAGTGTACAAAAGGAGCTAAAAGAAGCCAACCCAAAAAAAAACACACACACAGAAGCTGAATTTTCAGAGGGACCGATAGCGGATGTGTCAATCAGCATTTTTTTAAAGAATAACAGAACTCTCCGGCAAGACCGTTTGTTTTTTCACCTTAGTGTTTTTATTCTGCAGAAGGAGCGAAGGAATCCTTGTTAAATAAAACTTTGATACAATATTTACAATCAAGTTATTGTAAATACAGGGTCACGGGTACTCGTAAAAAAAAAAAAAAAAAAAAAGAAATCTGTACAAACATTTACATTCGGTGAGCTGACTCCGTGCTATAAAAGGCACCTTTGACCCTGCTGGTAGACACCGGTGCACGTGTGCCACGCCCGTTTCAGGGCGGTAAGAGCTGGCACGTGTTGGCACAGGAACTCTAACAGACACGCCCCTGATTGGCACTGTTGCCACGGGATCACTTTTACACACATCCACCTCCCCGTAAGACCACCCTGGCTCCCTTCAGCAGTACTAAGGGCTCAGCCTTCCTCCTGTACTGCCTGTCTGCACACACACACGTGCACACACACACACATACACACACAAACTCGCACACACACACACATGCACACTACGAACGCACACACTCACGCACGAGCACACACACACACTCACCCGCACAAACTCACACACGCACACTACGCACGCACAAGCACACACACACACACACACATACACGCACAAACTCACACACACACGCACACACACATACACACAAGCACACACGCACACTACACATGCACGTACACGCACACACTCACGCACACACACACACACACACACACACACACACACACACAGAGGCATGCGTGGGGGAAGCTTCCACTTGTTTCTATTTCTCTCTCTCTCTGATGGATTTAATTAGGACTGAACACCATCCCTGTCCATGTCCTGCAGTCCCCACAGGGGCAGAGAGAGCTGTACACTCCTTAAATATAAACCTACGGGTCTCTAAGTTTATTTTTATGAAAGGTGCGTATATTCCCACGTACCTTTCATAAAAGTTTCTTATTTTTTAGAACATTTTTTTCCAGAATTTACCTGGTGCGTGTTTCGTTACCGCCAGTGAAGGGCCATCGTTTGAAGAGAGGATATTTTGCAGAAAACGGTGGCACCGTTTGAAGTAGAGCTTGGCGCAGGGCCACACAACGCTGGCAGTTTCTCATGAAGCCGCCTCCCCTCTCAGCGCAGGGAGGAGGAGCTGAGCCGAGGCTCACGGAATCAGGCTGTTTACCGACGGGCCTGCAGGGGGCGCTACAGAAACAGCGTCGTAAGGCTTTCTGGTGCACAGAAGGCAGCAGGCCGTTATTACCGACCTTCAGCATAAATAAGACTGAGAACGCTGCCCTCTGACACATCACCATCACCGACTTCTGAAGGCAACACACCAGGGCTGTACTAGCTACTCATTAGGTACTCGTTAGGTCCTCGTTAGGTACTCATTAGCTACACGATGCACTTTATAGGTACTCGTTAGGTACAGGATGCATTCGATAGGTACTCATTAGGTGGACACGATGCATTCGTCAGGTACTCGTTAAATACTCATTATATTCTCGTTAAGTGCTCGTTAGGAACTCGGCTGATCTACAGGTAGCGCTCTCCAGGTATCACCGCCAGATCCTGAGGATCCCATTGGTCGGCAGCAAAGAGGACCGGAGAACACACACTTACGGATTACACACACCCGCTGCGCAGTCCTGTGAACGTACGAAACAGCATCTCTCCACAGCTAGCTTACACTGATCAGGCAAACATTAAGACTGCTACCAAGCTTTTGACACAGCACTGCAGGACAGTTAGCAATAGCAGGGACATAAAATAGTAAATCAATAGAATTAAAAAAAAAAAAAAAAACATTTTTCATTAAAAATAAATATTCAAGTGTAGCATTGGCTCCATTTATAAAGCACCCAAGGGGTCTCCGTGTGACTCAATCCACCATCACTGGCAGTCAACAGACACCTTGGAGACTACCAGCAGGGGCACCGTGGAAACGGATGAGTGATTTCATTAGAGCTGCAGAGCTGGGGGGGGAGGGGGGGGGCGGGGGAGTGTACACAACATTCCATCCCTCCCTCCCTCCCTCCCTCCCTCCACCGGTCCTCAAATAAATTCCAGCATGTGGTTCCAGTGCCAGGAAACGCAGATGGGCATGTCACTTAGCACCAGCGCTAATTCTCCGGTTCCTTTCAGGACAAAGCGACCTCGTCTGAGCCACCAGAGGTGCGGGAAAGGCTTGCTTTCCCCCCCAAAAAAACACGACGAAACCCCATTTCCAGGGCAGCCAGTCATAATACTGCGCAGAAAGGTGTTTTTCCTGGGTAAGATGTTCCCTCTGCAGTGCGGCTCGGATGAGCCTGAACCTGTAATTATTCCCAAACCCCACACCCCTCAGAGGGCCTTAAGTCCTCCAGTGAGCTGAGGCTCCGAGTCGTCCAGGAGACCAGTGGAGCGGTAAGAAGCTGACAAACACGGCGTCGAACTCAAGATTACAGTGATTTTCACTTCCTGAAATACGTCTGAAATCCGCAGGGCTCTGTCTGCGCGGAAGACGCTGGAAACTACTGCACATGCATCTCAGTGGTTTCTCTCCTCATTAGTGTTCGCCATTTTGAAATGCGGACAGATAGTAAACAGCATCACAGAAGAACCCTGTTAAAATGAACATAGAGGCTTCACAGGTGTCATTACGGGGGACCCTCTATTCCAGATCCAAAGACCCCCCCCCCCCCTTTTGGCAGGTAAAAGGACACCTGAGAACCTTTTGTGGATGATGGGGAGAAACGTAACTTACACTCAGACGACTCTGCTTGGTTATATAAACTTCAGAGAATGAAAAAAAAAACCCCCTGCTGGCTGAGAGCGTTTACACTGGCACAGCCCAGATAAATAATGCAGTGAAGCCTTACAGGAGTGGTTCAGCGCTGGGGGGGGGCGGGCGGGAGAGGTACGGTGCTGGGGGGGGGCTGGGGGCGCAGTCTGCTCTCAGGAAAAACCCAAATCTCACGCAGAACACTGGCGACCTGTGGACGCCTGCTTCCAGCAGAGAGACGGCGGATGATGAATATCTTTCATTAAAAATGCGGTAAATCTGGGCCGCAGAGGAGCTCGGCAGCGAGCGGGCCGAGGGGCGGCCTATAAATACACAGAGGTGCGCTACCAGGAGCCAGCAGCCGCCCCCACACTTCCCCTCCGGGCCGCGCGACTGAAGACCCGCTGCGGCTCCCCACTTCATTAAAACCGCGACCCTGCTATTCCCAGCCCGGTCCACCTCATATCCAGCACCAGCCCCGCACAGCCCCCTGCGCCCCGCGGAGTCTACCCACACCTCCTGGATAATTCTGCTCTGAGTAAACAGCCAAGGATGAGGATTTTTTTTTTTTGTAAATGTTCTCCCTGTTTACTAGGTCTACCGTGTCCCGTTAAGGGTGGAGGGTTCTTTCGCATGGGCCCATAAGCCTTTGCGGCAGCCCTCCGGGGGGAGGAAGCGAACAGCTGCCTGGGTCTCCTGTTGCTGAACAGAGCTAATCTCCCGGAAAGCTCAGCTGCAGACTCCGGCGAAGATCCGCGCGACGGCGAGTCGTTTCCACGGCAGCGGGAGGCGGAGTCGGCGGGAGTTGGCGGGTGGTGGCGGATTGGAGCTCTGCTCCGCCGCCGTCCAGACTCCGCCCCTCGCTGTGAAGCCACATGTCCCCCCCGCCACGCCGAGTGGCTGCGCCTTCTGCACGCGACCCCGCTGCGCCCGGCCCGGCTGAGAGTCTCAGTCCTGGGGGGTCTCTAAACAGACCAGCTGGTCTGGCACAGAGAGGAGTGGGGGGTGGGGGGTGGGGGGTGGGGGGCACTGACATCGTAAGACACTGAGCGCAGGCAGGCATAACACAACGGCCCTAAACACACAGCCAGGCCTCCATCCTCTCCAGCTCCGCCTGCCATTCGAGGTAGAAAAGAAAATAAAACAGAAGGAGAAGAGCACGGGGGAGAGGAGTGTGCCTCCGCAGAGGAGAACGCGGAGGAGAACCCTCCCTGGAGTTCTGCCGCAGTCTGGAGCTGCGCTGCCCTCAGGAGCATTAAGTCCCCCGGGAGGGAATCGCAGAGGAGGGAGGAACTGAAGACGTCCTCGTCGCCGGTCCACTGGGGATAACAGAACATGAGCAGGGCAGAGTCCCGCACAGTCACACTACATCATTAAACACCATAAACCCTGTTTCAGCTGCCACCGCAGCTCTAAGAGAACACCCCCTCCACCACCCCCCCCTCCACATACAACCTTCAGCACCATCCTCCTCCAGTTCTAAAGAATGGTCACTCCTCTGGGGTCCCAACAGGAAATGACCTCACACGGGGAGGTCAGAGGTCAAGAGGTCAGTCAAACATGATCAGCTCACTGGAGGCAGAAGCACATTCCCCACCTGGAGGTCCCACAAGGGATACTATTTACCGAGCAGCTCTGTCCAGAAATGTCTTAGGATTATAGATACACCCCAGGCTCAGTACAGAAGGACACTTTTCTGTAAAGGGCAGTTTTTTCGTTGTCTCACATGAAGATACTTTTTAAAACAGAATTGGAATTATTCCGGAATGTTGCTGAAGGGTGAAGGGGTATGCGGCTGTATGCAGTGCCTCCAACACGAGTCACCATAGTTCAGCTCTTATAAAGAAAAGTGAGAAGAAAACTGAACTGAACCAACTTTTTCACTCGTTCTTTTCACCACTGGGTTTGTTTTAAAAACTTGATCCTCTATACATAACGGCAACTGAGCAACTAGGCTCTTTTTGAGGAATAAAAAACAGAAAAAAGCAAAGTTGTAGAGAGACTTAGGATGGTTAGCAGGACTCTCTGATTATCTTTCCATCTTTCGGGAATCCTGTAGTCCGGTCCGTCAGCCCAGAGATTCCCAGTCGGGATTCGGGCTGTCGGCCGCCCCGCTCCCCGAGTGTCGCTGTGCGCGGGCCCTTCCGGAAAAGGCCCTCTGCGTGGCAACCACAACCCCGACCAATCAGACTGTCACCTCTCCCTGCTCATCTTCCACAGCCAGATCTTCACCGACATGTCGCTGCACAGGGAGAGGAGAAGAGAGAGAACACAGAAGAGAGAGAGAGGGACAGGGGAGGGGAAGAAATGATGGAGTGACTCAGTTTTCCGGCGTCTTTGTACCTCCCACACAGGCGCGGAGAGGCAGACATTCAAACGCTGCGCCCCCGTCCCGCGAAGAGAGCGGCGCAGAGCCCCAGCTCCCGCTCGCCTCCCCCAATCACACGGGTCCCCCGCCAAAACAAACATCAGAACCAGCCCGTCGCAAAAACATCCGCTCTAAACGCGTAAATATAGCTCTGTTCTCTGATCTAGCCTCCTTCCACAGTCAGTCCCACGGCCAAAAAACTGAACTGAACAGTGAAGCAGAGAGGGGGGGCTGAGTCCGTGCTCCTTTTTGTTTTTTACTAAAGAGTTCCGCTCGCCAAACCTAACGCGGTCCCGCGGAGCAGTCAGTTTAGCTCAGGCTAACGGCGTCCGCTTTATCGCATCACAGCTGGAACCGCTCCAGCTTCCAGCGTGAGCAGGAGGAGACGGGCGTGGGAGGCTGCTAAATTCGGCCCGCAGCCTCTTCCTGTTTCAACCAAAGCTGGACTGCAAATTAGGAGGACTTGCGCGGGCGGCGTGTCAGAGGGAATTAAAACTAAATAAACTCGGCTCCACACCACGCAAATCAGGAGGACAGGAATAATGACCAGAGTTCAGCGGCCTTACATACAGCAGCCAGATTTTACCATACAGAAGCAGAAACAAGCCTCCATCTGGGGTTTGGGGCAGTAGACAGGAGAGAGAGAGAGAGAGGGAGAGAGACAGAGGGGGAAAAGGAGAAGGAGAGAGTGGGAAAGGGAGAGGAAAAGAGAGTGATAGGGAAAGGGAGGAAGAGATAAGAGAGGGGAGAGAGGCATAGAGAATATGAGAGCAAGACATTCAAACAGGTAGCCAGTGAGAGAGAGTGAGAGAGAGAGAGAAAGAGAGAGAAAGAGACTCAGGTAGGACAGTAAGCAGAACTGGAGTTTGAGAGAGAGAAAGATAGAGACAGCGAATCGGGTAAGAACAGACAGTGAGCAGTACCATACGTTGAGAGAGAGAGAGAGAGAGAGAGAGAGAGAGAGACAGTGAGCAGTACCGGAGGTTGAGAGAGAGAGAGAGACAGTGAGCAGTACTGGAGGTTTAGAGAGAGAGAGAGAGAGAGAGACTCAGATTGGAACAGACAGTGTGCAGTACCGGAGGTTGCCAGAGGGGGCAGTGTTAGTAGAGGCTCATGGGAGGCTGGTGGCGCGGCCCTTGATGGCCAGAACGCGGCGCGGCAGACAGGGCGTGAGTCCCGGCACGTAGTTCCACAGCTTCACCCGGCAGTCACTGCAGCGCCAGGAGGAAGAGGAGGAGGAGGAGGGGGAGGAGGAAAATGAGCCGGAGGAGGAAGAGGAGGAGGAAAAGCAGGAGGGGAGGAAGAGGAAGAAGAGGAGGAGGGAAGGAGGAGGAGGAGGAGGGGGAGGAGGAAGAGGAGCCGGAGAAGGAAGAGGAAGAGGAAAAGGAGGAGGGGAGGGAGAGGAAGAAGAGGATGGAAGGAGGCGGAAGAGGAAGATGAGGAGGAAGAAGAGGAAGATTAGAGATCAAAGCACACACAGATGTTAGTAGTGTTTGAAGGGGGAGCACGCCTTCACAAATTCACACAGCCACGTGCATGCACACACATACACACACTCACACACACACACACACACACATGCACACAGCCACGCTCTCTCTCTCTCTCTCACACACACACACACACACAGCCACGCTCTCTCTCTCTCTCACACACACACACACACACACAGCCACGCTCTCTCTCTCTCACACACACACAGCCACACTTTCTCTCTCTCTCACACACACACACACGCGCACACAGCCACGTTCTCTCTCTCTCTCTCACACACACACACAGCCACGCTTTCTCTCTCTCTCTCACACACACACACACACACACACACACACACACACACAGTAACGCTCTCACACACACACACAGTAACGCTCTTATAGAGCCCCACCGAGCCCCAGGCTGAACAGCAGGCTGACCTCACATGCTACGGCAGGCCCTGGCGCTCGGGCGGTCCCCGTGCCGGGCACACGGCTCATTAATATGCACCCTGCCGCGCTTAAGCTGCCGCTGATTAAGATTTCACTCCTTCTTTCATTTCCAGTCGCTATGACAACTGCCGGCACTTCACCTGGCCGTGCGGCGGCACCTGCACAGCGAAGTCTGGCGCTGATTAAGAGCCTCGCGGCTCGCGGCTCGCGGTCGAGCGCGTCTGGGGGGGTCTGGGGGCGTCACTAAACCGTAATCCGACCGCCCCTGAGATTCTGCGGCAGTGCGCCCCACACCAGGACCCGACCGATACACCGGACCGCCAAAATATCAGACCGTCATTCGCAAGTTTGGACCATACCTGCGCCGGTAAGCAAGGCAGACGTGTGGCCAATACAGAGGTCTGATGTGTATATATATATATATATGTATGTATGTATACTTATTTTTAAAACACTGAAACATGGGAGCCGCCATTTTGAAATCAGTCAATTCATCCCCTTCACACGTCATAAGCACCAAAAATGGGCAGAGAAGTGACAGTAAGTGGTCAACAGAGGTCATTGCCCCACTCATAGAAACTCCACTCCCATCCACCGGGGGGCGCTGTACCTGGAGGCGGTGAAGATCTGCTTGGAGTTGGTGCAGATGGCGTTGATGGGGCTGTCGTGCCCCCGGATCTCCCCGATGGGGGTGAAGTTGTCCACGTTCCACACCTTCAGCATGCCCCCCCGGCAGCCGCTGAGCAGCATGGGGCGGTTCGGCACGTGGGCCAGGGCACACACCCAGTCCTTGTGCGCGTTGGGGATTTGCTGGGAGGGGACAGACGAGACGCACGAGACGGGTCATGTGACGAGCGTGCGCACACACACTGAGAAACGCTTTACAGCTGGGGACTATGATTAATAACGTAAAATATTTAAATAGTTTAAAATACACCACAAAAAACATCCCGAAGTTGCTGATACAATATACAGAAAAGCAAAACATTATTACAAGCCTGGGAAAGACGAAATTTTCTGCATGTGCAAACGAGAATGTGTGTACGTGTGCGTAAGCACATTAGTGAATTTGTGCGTATGCATGCGTCTGAGGATGCATGCATATTTATGTTTGTTCGCGTGTGTCTGTGTATGCATGTGTGTGTATCCCCAACACCTGACTGACATTACACCCAACGCACCTTTGCTTTGACGGGCATCATCCTAAAAACCCAGAAATTCACTCTTTCCCCCATGTGGGGGGCATAAGTCTCTGGTCTTAATCTCAAGACCCACACAGTCCACTGAAACCCACACTACTCACAGCTCTCAGGAGCAGACTGGTCTGAAATGACCCCCAGCTGAGCTCGGCTAAAAGCAGCACTCACCCACAGACACCCCTCTGATGGCGCTGAACATTTCCAGCCCCCTTTCTCAAACTTGCTCAGAACTGCACAGCAGACCTTTTCCCTTTTCAGCACCAAGGGTTCACTGGCTTCAGACGCGGTGAGATATTACAGCTCGGCTGGCACCCGACGGACAGACAGACGGACAGACAGCCATGATTCCAGAAGGAGTGCTGCTTACACTGCAGGCCAGCCCACGGGCCCACGCCAGCCAAGGTGAACAGCACCCAGAACAGAGCCGCCTGAGCTCAATCGTCATGGCAACAAGGTGCCGAGGCTCGTCCCGATTTGCAAACGCTCGCTAATTAATGCGAGAGGCACGCGCAACAAAACAATTATTTATTTTATTTACTGCGCTTTTAAAAGTCGCAATAAAGCCCGTCGTTTGATTGCCTCCGAGACAAGAGTGATGGGGTTTAATTTTAGCCCCAGCAACCGGGCATCATTGTGTTCTCTCTCCACCACCAAGCCGCCATCACTGTGCTCTCTCTCCACCACCAAACCGCCATCATTGTGCTCTCGCTCCACCAACAAACCGCCATCACTGTGCTCTCTCTCCACCACCAAACCGCCATTGTGTTCTCTCTCCACCACCAAACCGCCATCACTGTGCTCTCTCTCCACCACCAAACCGCCATCACTGTGCTCTCTCTCCACCACCAAACCGCCATCATTGTGCTCTCTCTCCACCACCAAACCGCCATCATTGTGCTCTCTCTCCACCACCAACGCCATCATGGCTCTCTCTCCACCACCAAACCGCCATCATTGTGCTCTCTCTCCACCACCAAACCGCCATCATTGTGTTCTCTCTCCACCAGCAACCAGTGAGTGAAGACTCTCTATTTTATTTATTTAGCGAATGCAAAGTTCTAATCCTCCTTTCGGTCTTGGGAGAGGGCCAGCTTCAACGATGTGCTCCACTGTTTGCTCCTCTCCACATGCACACGGTGGGCTTGGGCTGCTGCCCCACCTGTGAAGGCTGGCCAAGCAGGGGTCGTGGCCAGCCCTGAATCTATTGAGGGTTGACCACTGTCTCCTTGGGGAGGACTCTCTGAAACTCAGTCACTATGTAAAATGGGACCTGCTTGTTTTAACTCTCCCCCACCCCCCATGGCCCCCTGCACCCTGCCCCTACTAGCAGATGGTTCGGTAGGGGAATGTTCAGTCTTCTCCCATTTCAAACCCCTGAACACAGCCAGGAGGGTTTCAACACAGGTCAGAGCGTGGCGTTAAAACAGGAGGTTAACATTAAACAGAATCCAGGATCACACCGTGACTCCCCAGGATCAGTCTGGAACAGTCCCTGGCCCTGGGTTCGAAGGCAGCGATCTCTCTCACACACTGTACCTGGATCAGTCCTGGACCCGTCCCTCTGATCGTGTCCCTGGGCGCTGAAGCAGCACTGCCTGACAGCACTCGATCCTATCAGTGGCTGAACGTCGCAGGCCTTGATACCAGCTGATCTCTGCACTCACACGACCTGACCATGATCAGTGTCTGATACTGTCCCAGGCAACACCACAGTGACTGCAAAAGGAACAGCGTCTTTACTCAGCACCACACTGTAACCTGATCAGTCTGGACCGGTCCCAGGCCCCGGGCTGGAAGGCAGCGATCTCTCTCACACACTGTACCTGGATCAGTTCCTGCTGCTCCAGATCCCATTTCTTGATCCCGTTGTCCCTGGAGCCGCTGAACAGCACGTCGCCCTGGATGGCCAGGCACTCGATGCCGTCATAGTGGGGGGGCTCGAAGTTGTGGGCAGGGCCTATATTACCCAGCATGCTCTCTGCCACGTCGAAGACCTGAAACCAATATACAGCATGTGCTCTGTATTACTGTCCCAGGGGGGCAAAGACACCACAGTACTGCGCAAAAACTGGAAATAACCGGTTTTTACCAGTCCCAATGTAACCTGAGAGCACGCCCTTACTTTGACATAGTGGTCCTTTGACCCTGTGATGACCTGGTCCTTCCCCCGGGTGGAGCGGCCCACCGTCAGGCACATCACCGACCCGATGTGGCCCGTCAGCTTCCCCATGGCCTGCATCCTGGGTCAGAACCACACCGGTTAGTCAGTCACCATCTGCCTTCAACATCCACACCTTCTTCCTACAACATCTACACCTTCCAACTACAGCATGCACACCTTCCAACTACAGCATCCACACCTTCCTCCTACAACACCCACACCTTCTACATACAACATCCACACCTTCTACATACAACATCCACACCTTCCAACTACAGCATCCACACCTTCCTCCTACAACACCCACACCTTCTACATACAACATCCACACCTTCTACATACAACATCTACACCTTCCAACTACAGCATCCACACCTTCCAACTACAGCATCCACACCTTCCTCCTACAACACCCACACCTTCTACATACGACATACACATCTTGCAACTACAACACCCACACCTTCCACCAACAACACCCACACTGAAGGGAGAGAAGCAGAGGACTCTGGGAAGGCCCTGGAGGACCGCGGGGCGCTGCTCACCTGTTGAGGTCCCAGGTGCGGACGGTGTTGCCGGCCGCAGCGTACAGCACGGTCCCGGCCGGGTTGAGGGCGATCTGGTTGATTTGGCACTCCCCCTGGGCCACGGTGATCGTCCGGGTCGTGGTTCCGGCACAGGCGTCCCCTGAGACCACCTGACCCGAAGACCTGCGCAGGCAGAGGGGTAGACACCTAAGATCAGGACCCAAAAGCCATTCAGCTCAAGAACGCTACAGGCTAGGGCTGCACAGCTAATCAGGAAAATCTGATGGACGGGTTCAACTGATTAGCGCCTGATTAGCGAGACGGATTCTCCACAAAACTGACAAGCAGGACTAGCATGGAGGCTAATCATGTAACACGCTGATAGAGTTAACTTAGCGGGTGAGCAGTGCAACCACGCGAGGAGCTCGCTGGTGGAACGGGAGGGTTTGGTCACCTTAGAAACCGTACGGCTGGTTTGGTCACCTTAGAAACCGTACGGTGGGTTTGGTCACGTTAGAAACCGTACGGCGGGTTTGGTCACGTTAGAAACCGTAAGGCGGGTTCGGTCACATTAGAAACCGTACGGCTGGTTTGGTCACGTTAGAAACCGTACGGCTGGTTTGGTCACGGTAGAAACCGTACGGCTGGTTTGGTCACATTAGAAACCGTACGGCTGGTTTGGTCACGGTAGAAACCGTACGGTGGGTTTGGTCACATTAGAAACCGTACGGTGGGTTTGGTCACATTAGAAACCGTACGGCGGGTTTGGTCACGTTAGAAACCGTACGGTGGGTTTGGTCACATTAGAAACCGTACGGTGGGTTTGGTCACATTAGAAACCGTACGGTGGGTTTGGTCACATTAGAAACCGTACGGTGGGTTTGGTCACGTTAGAAACCGTACGGTGAGTTTGGTCACATTAGAAACCGTACGGCTGGTTTGGTCATGTTAGAAACCGTACAGTGAGTTTGGTCACAATAGAAACCGTACGGCTGGTTTGGTCACATTAGAAACCGTACGGTGGGTTTGGTCACGTTAGAAACCGTACGGTGGGTTTGGTCACGTTAGAAACCGTACGGTGGGTTTGGTCACATTAGAAACCGTACGGTGGGTTTGGTCACGTTAGAAACCGTACGGTGGGTTTGGTCACATTAGAAACCGTACGGTGGGTTTGGTCACGTTAGAAACCGTACGGCTGGTTTGGTCACGTTAGAAACCGTACAGTGGGTTTGGTCACATTAGAAACCGTACGGTGGGTTTGGTCACATTAGAAACCGTACGGTGGGTTTGGTCACGTTAGAAACCGTACGGTGAGTTTGGTCACATTAGAAACCGTACGGCTGGTTTGGTCATGTTAGAAACCGTACAGTGAGTTTGGTCACAATAGAAACCGTACGGCTGGTTTGGTCACATTAGAAACCGTACGGTGGGTTTGGTCACATTAGAAACCGTACGGTGGGTTTGGTCACGTTAGAAACCGTACGGTGGGTTTGGTCACATTAGAAACCGTACGGTGGGTTTGGTCACATTAGAAACCGTACGGTGGGTTTGGTCACATTAGAAACCGTACGGTGGGTTTGGTCACGTTAGAAACCGTACGGCTGGTTTGGTCACGTTAGAAACCGTACAGTGGGTTTGGTCACATTAGAAACCGTACGGTGGGTTTGGTCACGTTAGAAACCGTACGGCCGGTTTGGTCACGTTAGAAACCGTACGGCGGATGGGGACACTCACGTCAGCGTGCGCACACACTTGGCCGAATCGCGGACGTCCCACACTTTGATGTAGGACGTGGAGACGGTGAACACCAGGCAGGAGCCGCTGCAGTATTTGACGGACACCACGTTGTTGGGGTGGCCCTTCAGCGTGATGATCTCCTGCCCTGTCACCAGGTTCCACATCTTACAGGTGCGGTCTGAGGAGAGAGAGAGCAAGGCAAACGCTACAGCACACGCAGCCCACAAAATAACTGCAGAAAAGCAGACCTGAATCTACCGGCGCCAAGCAATTTCAGATTTTCTGTTCTGATCTAAGGATCTACATCCCTTCTTCCTGAAGGTCTGGAATGAAAATGCTACACTCAGGTATTTCTGAAAATCTTTCACATTCTCAATGCAAATGAGAACACACACACACACACACACAACCACATACATACACATTCTTGCACGCACTCACACGCATAAATACATACCACACACATACTCTCTCTCTCTCACACACACACACACACACAGACACACACCACACACAAACACACACACCCTTTCTCCTGTGCAAGACAAATCTGATAAATAGTTCATTAAAAGCTCAAATTTCCAGGAGTACTGAGCAGTGTTGCTCCGTCTGTCACTGCGAACTGAAGTTCCTCTAATTAGCCTGCAGACTGCTATAAAAGACTTCTGCACAAAGAAGTAGATCAGCAGGCACGTCTCCCGCAACAGCAGGAATGCAGCAGGGAGGCTGATTTAACTCCAGCATATGGGGCATTAAGTGGGTGTGTGAAGATGATGGAGTAGGGGTGTCAGGAGAGGCACAGAAATGTTTCAGGCAAGCATTGAGGGAGGTGTGGCTTGTGTCCAGGGGGTGTGGGTGGAGCCAGATTTGCATATGTATGAAGAGCAATGCTTGGCCCCACCCTGATTCAGTGGGGTAATGAGAGATAGGCTGTACCCCTGATTCAGTGGGGTTATAACAGATGCTCTACCCCTGATTCAGTGGGGTAATAACAGACGCTCTACCCCTGATTCAGTGGGGTAATAACAGATGCTGTACCCCTGAATCAGTGGGGTAATAACAGACGCTCTACCCCTGATTCAGTGGGGTAATAACAGATGCTGTACCCCTGAATCAGTGGGGTAATAACAGACGCTCTACCCCTGATTTAGTGGGGTAATAACAGAGATGCTGTACCCCTCATTCAGTGCGGTGATAACAGAGACGTCGTACCCCTGATTCAGCGGGGTAATAAGAGATGCTGTACCCCTGAATCAGTGGGGTAATAACAGAGATGCTGTACCCCTGATTCAGTGGGGTAATAAGAGATGCTGTACCCCTGATTCAGTGGGGTAATAACAGAGACGCTGTACCCCTGATTCAGTGGGGTAATAACAGAGACGCTCACCCTGATCATAATAACGAGACTTACCCCTGATTCAGTGGGGTAATAAGAGATGCTGTACCCCTGAATCAGTGGGGTAATAACAGAGACGCCGTACCTTTGGATCCCGTGAAGAGCAGCTCATCGGTGGCGTCCAGACAGAGCACCGGTTTGGAGTGTCCCTCTGCCACAGACACACACTGCAGGGGGGCGGTCCTGCCCCCCTTCAGCCCCCCCATGGGGCTGATCACCCCCCTGCCGGAAACACACAGGTTATCAGCGACTCCAACAGAGGCGGGGGGCGGGGAGGGCATACGCTGCCCCCAGCATGAGTCCACAGACCCATTTCCTGTTCTGCAGAGCGACTCCCGTCACATCCAGGGAAATAAAGAGAGAGAGAGAGCGAGCGAGCGAGCGGCACTAAGCGGAGAACAGGCCCAGTGACAGACCCGAACTGCCTGTCAGACGCTTTAGCATCTGCGAAATGTGTTAACAACAGCGTGCGATTTTAATTCCGCTCCACTCCCACTCTGTGCTCGAATTTAGCTTTTCACTCATTACGCTGCGTCCTGTGCTTCTTCCTCCGAAAATAAAAATCCTCGCAAAAAACACTTGAGGCTTCGCTCCAAATAGCATCTGACGAAAAAATACTTTAAAATTTTTTAAAAAAACAGCCCGTGTTGTTTAATTAAGACGGCAATGACACTTCACAGGTCACTAAATAATTAAAATAAATTACTGAGGCCTCGACAGTCCAATGCCTTCCGTAACAGAAGTGCTCATTAAAGTAAGCGCTGGGTGACTTGTATGCTATTAGGTGCTATAAAGCTCAGAGGATTGCTAATGGGTCCGACCGCTAACTTTTAGCATGCGCAGAGCAGAGAGCAAAGATGGCGGTGAATATTTTAATGGTAATAACAAGTCATTAATACAGGCGATGGGGACTGTGTTTGACTTTTAGTACACTCTTTCACGGGGGGCGAGGGGGGGGGGGCAGTGATGTTACATCAGGGGTGTCCAGTGTTATCCATAAAGGGGGCCGGTGTTATCCATAAAGGGGGGGCAGTGTTACCCGTAAAGGGGGGCAGGTGTTACCCGTAAAGGGGGCGCGGTGTGGATGCAGGTTTTTGTTTTAGCCCAGGTCTCGATGGTTATGAAGGTCTTAATTGCCAACTGTGATAACTTTAGTTTAACATTAGTTTAATCAGGTACCTCAGTGCTGGGCTGAAATGCTCGGCTAAGATTGGACACCCCTGGGCTACACGGTTATGCTTTGAGGGACTGCAGCGGAGTACGAAATGGGACGGTGGCCAGGCACGGGCCACTCTGACTGCCAGAAAAGCAGATCGATTAGAACATTATAGTCTAGGCCCCGTTCCAGAAACAGCCACATCGACGACATCCTTCAATGCGTGGCAAAAAATGAACAGCTTGCTCTGGGAACATCGTTCGAAAAATCACAACTTGGGAAAGACAGGAAGACAAGAAAAAACCTCCAGTGGGTGAGTGAGTGTGTGTGTGTGTGTGTGTGGTGTGCTTGTGTGCGTGCGTGTGGTATGTGTGTGGTGTGTGGTGAGTGTGTTGTGTGTGTGTGTGTGTCGTAGTGTGCGTGTTGTGTGTGTTGAGTGTGTGAGTGTGTTGTGTGTGTGTGTGTGGTGTGCTGTGTGTGTGAGAGTGTGTGCGTGTGTGTGGAGTGTGTGTGTGGTGTGTGTGTGTAGTGTGGTGTTGTGCGTGAGTGTGTCGTCTCAGAGCGTGCGTGTGAGTGTGTTGTGTGTGTGTGTGTGTGAGTGTGTGTGTGTGTGGCGTCGTGCGAGCGTGCGTGCGTGCGGCGTGCGTGAGTGTTGGTGGTGTGTGTGTGTGTGTGGATGTGTGTGTGGTGTGCGCGTGGTGGGTGTGCGTGTATCTGTGTGCAAGTGCAAGTGTGCGTGTGTGTTCTACTTTTATTTTTAAAAGTGTGTGTGCTTCAAGTTTCGCAGCATAAAGTTAGCGCACAAAAAAAGTGTCTGGCTGGCTTTATGTAAATAAATAAATGTTCAAACACACTGTTCTTTCGCTGTTAGCATTTTCTGAACAATTAAGCACCAAGGAACTTCAGCAGCATCTCACTTAGGGCTCGATGAACGAGCTCCACACACACACACCCACACACACACACACACGCATTGCAGACAATGCCATGGACATGCAGGCTCATTCAGAAGCAGTATATCATGGAGATAATGAATGCTGGGTAATGGGTAAGCGTACCCCCAAAGGATCATGGGAGACAATCTGAGGAAATTTCCCATTGTTCTCCATGACTGAATGTATATATAATGCATCGTTCCAAATGGTTTTCTCACTGAAGGAATCGGTGTTTGTGAATTCCTTTAAAGGGCCTTAATTCATAATTTATAAATGTTTTCAATGAAGACTACCTCTGCTTCACCCAAGGGTTGGTACGTGTTGTGCGGCCATGTGTGTGTGTACATGTGTGTACGTGTGTGTATATGTGTGTGTGTGTATGTGTGTGTGTGTGTGTGTGTGCGTCCGTGCGTGCGTGCGTGTCACCCTGGACAATGAAAGAACAGCCCGCTGATGTTTTCATAATTGAGGGTACTGCGGGGATAGTTTTCCTAATTTCCTTTCATTCTTTCCCCCCGATTTCTTCTTAAAACAGTGAGTTTATGTTACATATTTTCAGGTGTACAGTGTAATATTAACGCAATAGTCATAACTATGCACTGCCCCCTTGTGGAGAGAGCTGGCATGAGCCATGGGGTGTTCTTGGGACCCAGACCTGCATTCTGACAGGAGGGTTTGTCTTTAATTTGGGACTCTGTTTCAGTTTAACTTTGCTACTGTTTCTGCCGTCCTTTTCCCAAACCCAGTTTGCAAATCTCTTCCTCTGCTGCCAATTACCACAGCTGCTCTGTGATTCCATATCCCACGATGCCTTGCCTGTAAAAAAAATAAAAAATAAAAAGTTTCTCTCTCTTTCCTCTCAGAAATAACGAGGTCCCCCCGCTAGCGAGCGGCGCGTCTCCCGAGACGGGAACAAAGCGAAGATTGGTCTCTGGCGAGCGCCGGTCACAGTCTCTGAAGTCCTAATTATGCAATCAGAGAGAGCCAGCGCGGGACGAGGGGGGACGGGGCGCGGGACGGGGGGGGGGGCATGATTAGGGACACGCTGGGGCTGGGTCACGGGCTGCCGGGGGGAGAGGGAACGGTGGAGATCAGAACAGGAGGTCCCCCAGGCAGGACAGGCTAGGGAGTTAAGGACCAACCGCAGACTTATTCGTGGTGCCCAGCAAGGGCGCCCCCTTGTGCGGTGGAAAACAAACTGCAGGTCACCCAGAGCTCCCCCAGTCACTGTGTTTAAAGAAATAAACGCTCTCTCTCTCCTCTCTAACGAGCACAATGAACGTTTCTGCCACCGAGGCAAGAACAGGACTGGACTGAAAAACTGAAGCGCTGCAGAAAAGGGGGGGGGGCCTTCACGAACCCCCGAAATCTCTGCAGTCAGGACGTATCATCCGTTCCGCCTTGATTGGTGAATATAAGTGATTGTCAGCTTAGAGTAACCCCACCCATCACGGCTTCATCAGGAACATCCCCACACTGCTGTTTAAATGAGGACTGTTTTCCCAGAATTCCACAGGGCACCCAACTTACCAAAACTCCTTTTTTCAGCCACCACCCCCTCCCCCACCAACACCCCCACCCCCCTACACACACACACAATTCAGCACAGCCACCCAGCTGACACACAGTGCTGTGCAGTCAGTCTGTCTCTGTTTCCCAAATGCCCAAACTCAAAACCCACGTGGAGAGAGAAGCCACATGCATTTCAGCCAAAATAAAAAAAAACATAACATAATAAAAAATATTAAAATATACAAATAAAAGCAAAATGCATACTGGTGTAGCACAGTAATGGTGGATATAGAACACATAAAAGCCGAACTGCAGCTCCACTGCGCACGGTGCTGTGGGGCAATCCGATTCCCCCCGAACCTGGAGAGAACGAGCAGCGGCCCCCCCATGCCCACCCCTCACCCCCCCTCCCCCCAGTCACAGAAGAGGAGCTGGGACAGAGGCACAGAGAGCTGCCAGATTCCACCCTCCTCCTCCCCCAGTGTGTTTCACAAGAGAGAGGGGGGGCCGAATGTGGCAAGCCTGAGTGGGATGGGTGTGGGGGGGGGTGATGTTATCTGAATGAACCCTGATCAGGACGCTCTGTACCTTCAGATTGCGATTATAAATTTCCGGTTGGCTTTAAAATGGCTCAATATCGGCACGACTATAACCGCAGATTCAACTTTCTGAAATAAAGAACATGCATCCAATTAAATTTTCAGAGAGCAAATTGCCCCTCCTGCTGGATTCAAAATTTAAAAAGACCAATTAGGGGTTTTATAGCAAAAAGCAAATATCAGCGTAACTATAAAACCAACTTTATGTACGAGTACAAATTAGTGCGACTGATAATAAAAATGCACTGCACTGCTCCTCGGAAGTTATGAATTTTGGAATTTCAACGTGCAACAGTCAAACGAAGAGGCTTTGTTTAAAAAGTAAATAACTGTACCACATTAAGATAACAGCCAGTCAGTCCTAGGGCGTACCGGTGAACCATTTGGCAAGTTTAAAACCAGAATCGGCCACACTTTGGACTCCCAATTACCATAGAAAGTAAACACAAAGGCGGTGGTGAACAGTAGATAGCGCACTCTCTGTTACTGCACTCCACACCACAGATGTCAGAGGTCACAGGCATGGGGGAACAGAGTGCATTGTGGGAAAGCAGCTTACTGTGAAGTGTGTCAGGAAGGGAGCCTATCGCCTCTTCACACAGGACACTGACACTTCAGGCTCTCTGAACCTAAAACTGACTGCAAGGCCTTGGGTCTATAGCTAGTAAATACTCCCATCAGATATTAAGCCTTAGCAAACCAGTGAAATTCCAAAAAAGATATTCTTTAAGCAGTAACTGGAACTTCCAACGGGATTGTGATTATGGAAGGATTATTTGCAGAATGCATTTGCAGAAATTTAGATCAATAAGGCTGTTGTTTCAAGATATTTCTAAGACAAAAGAACGATTTAAAAATACATTTTTAGTTTTATTTTGTGGGGGGGGCAACCCTGGTCCTGGGGGGCCGTAGGGTCTGCTAGTTTTCGTTTTCACTTTAAATACAACAACCACTTAGGGCAAAGATAACCAGGTGAGGTGAGTTAACTGTGTAATCGACAGCTTTACTTGATCAATTGAGTGCCAAATACAAACAAAGACCAGCAGACCCTGTGGCCCCCCAGGACCTTGGTCAGCCAACCCCCCCCCCCCGGCCACCCCCACTCTAGTGTAGGAGGTGAACTGGAGGCCGTGCCCCCAAACCAGCAGATCTGCATGCGAAAGCTGCGTCTTATTCTCCTGCCCTCAGAGGAGCCTTAATCACTGCAGGAAACGGAGGGACACAGAGCCGATAATATCCAAACAAATGAAGCGCAGCGACCGTGCCGGCCTAACTGCCGCTTTGAGAGGCGTTCGCTAGCGCCTCAGCCGCCCAGTTAGATCAGCAGGAAAATGCCCAAACTCGACAGGGCGAGCCCAGAGGCCTCGGTTTTAACATGGCTAATATTCAGAGAACGCTCTGTTTCCCGTATTACGATTCGCACATCTTAAAAAACATAATCTGATTTAAGTGCATCGCCTCTCCCGCTGCATTCCACGTGGAAAAGAACAGGTGAGGATTTCTCGATGTCTATGCCAAGAAATGAAAACTCTTAGACACTGTTTTGCAGGGAATGTGCCATGCACTCAGATTTTCCAAGGAAACTAAGACTGGACTGTGTTTAATTCTGAATAACCTTTCATAAGTGAGAAGACTTGGAAGAAGGTAATGTCACATCTTATCCTACATGGACTATAACGCAATCAGCTCATCATTAATTTTACAGACATTTTTATTTCAGTAAGATTTAAATTCATCGATTTCCACCGAGGCCAGATTTTTCCATCACCGTCTCTACCATCCACAGGCTTCCTGTCCATAAGGTTCATTCAGTGCTTGGAGAACAGAAAACAGACACGTACTGCGGGACAGGAGGTGGAGGACGACCAGAGGACAAAGCATGCAAACAAAGAACGACTCCGCCCACAAGATGGAGGAGAGAGGGGCCGCAGACCACCAAACAGGCGAGAGAGAGAGAGAGAGAGAGAGAGAGGAAAACGAGAGACAGACAGATCTCTACCTGAACACCTCCGACAGAGAGGAGTCGCTGTCATCCGACCTGAAGACAGAACAGCAGCAGGGTTAGGGGTGGGAGGGGCTGGGGGGGGGGGGAAGGGGTAAGAGACGGGGGAGGGGGGGGACTCTTGGAGGGGAGGGCAGCAGACACGGAAACAAGGGAAATACAGGTTAGCAGGACAGAATATGCCAAGTTCATTAGAGGGGGGGGGGGGGGGACATTAGAGTTTTCACCACATAAGGAAGTACACCTGTAATCAGATGCACTTCAGGTAAAAAAAAAAGACTATTTGCTCCAGAGCACACCTCAGTCTTGAAGGAACTATTTACAGAATACTGTAGAGGGAGGACTGCAATAAAACCACTGTGCTGTCTCATTTAACCTTATCAAACACACATTGCTAAATTTTCTAAGAGGACTTGTCACTTGAAGGCTGAGGTGCTGAAAGGGTCTCCAACAACACACAGAAGAGTCGTTGTTGAGGCGCGGGAGGACTCTGCAGCAAACGCTTTCTCCGGGGAAGACGGTTTTGGACAGGCATTCAGTCAGGGTCAGGTGTCCGTGTCAACACCGCTCTCGAGGGCATGCCGAGACAGAACACCCATTCATCCCGAAGCGCTGCTCAAACAGACAGGCGTGTTAGACAGGGACACGTCAGCGGGTCCAGGACCGGTTATGTAGCGGCACAGAACACCGCCTCCTCCCGGGAGACTGAGGTCAGAGGTCAGGCGGTGCGCTCTGTCACGCTCACGTCACCTGCTTTTTCACACAGGTGAAAGGCTCGAATCAGAGAAAGGAGCAAATTTCTGTTTCCAGGGTCACACCCACGCTCCTCACACCAACACGAATCTTCAGTACAAAACCGAGACCATGATGCATCAGTACCGTTCGCCGCCCGCCCGCCCCCCTCCCTCCCCCGGGACCCCCACACAGAAGCGTTGAGCAGACCGTATTAAAGATGCTCTTCATTAATAAAGAACCCAGAGGCCCTCATAAGAGTTCCACCCCAGTGGCTCGGGCAGGACGGGACGTTACCCTCCCGGCTGTCTGACAGAAGGAGGCACAATCCAGCCCTCAGGGACACAGAAACACGTTCATTACTGCAGGGTTCAGACCGCAGCTCTGCAGGGTTCAGACCGCAGCCCTGCAGGGTTCAGACTGCAGCTACACAGGGTTCAGACCGCAGCTCTGCAGGGTTCAGACCGCAGCTCTGCAGGGTTCAGACTGCAGCTACACAGGGTTCAGACTGCAGCTCTGCAGGGTTCAGACTGCAGCTACACAGGGTTCAGACCGCAGCTCTGCAGGGTTCAGACCGCAGCTCTGCAGGGTTCAGACTGCAGCTACACAGGGTTCAGACCGCAGCTCTGCAGGGTTCAGACCGCAGCTCTGCAGGGTTCAGACTGCAGCTACACAGGGTTCAGACCGCAGCTCTGCAGGGTTCAGACCGCAGCCCTGCAGGGTTCAGACCGCAGCTCTGCAGGGTTCAGACCGCAGCTCTGCAGGGTTCAGACCGCAGCTCTGCAGGGTTCAGACTGCAGCTACACAGGGTTCAGACTGCAGCTCTGCAGGGTTCAGACCGCAGCTCTGCAGGGTTCAGACTGCAGCTCTGCAGGGTTCAGACTGCAGCTCTGCAGGGTTCAGACCGCAGCTCTGCAGGGTTCAGACCGCAGCTCTGCAGGGTTCAGACCGCAGCTCTGCAGGGTTCAGACTGCAGCTACACAGGGTTCAGACCGCAGCTCTGCAGGGTTCAGACTGCAGCTACACAGGGTTCAGACTGCAGCTACACAGGGTTCAGACTGCAGCTCTGCAGGGTTCAGACCGCAGCTCTGCAGGGTTCAGACCGCAGCTCTGCAGGGTTCAGACTGCAGCTACACAGGGTTCAGACTGCAGCTCTCAGGTTCGACCGCAGTACAGGGTTCAGACCGCAGCTCTGCAGGGTTCAGACCGCAGCTCTCAGGGTTCAGACCGCAGCTCTGCAGGGTTCAGACTGCAGTACACAGGGTTCAGACCCGCAGCTCTGCAGGGTTCAGACCGCAGCTACACAGGGTTCAGACCGCAGCTCCAGGTTCAGACTGCAGCTCACAGGGTTCAGACCGCAGCTCTGCAGGGTTCAGACGCAGCTACACAGGGTTCAGACCGCAGCTCTGCAGGGTTCAGACCGCAGCCTGCAGGGTTCAGACCGCAGCTCTGCAGGGTTCAGACTGCAGCTCTGCAGGGTTCAGACCGCAGCTCTGCAGGGTTCAGACGCAGCTCTGCAGGGTTCAGACTGCAGCTCTGCAGGGTCGACTGCAGCACCAGGTTCAGACTGCAGCTACCAGGGTTCAGACCGCAGCTCTGCAGGGTTCAGACTGCAGCTCCAGGGTTCAGACTGCAGCTACAGGTTCAGACGCGCTCTGAGGTCAGACTGCAGCTACACAGGGTTCAGACCGCAGCTCTGCAGGGTTCAGACCGCAGCTCTGCAGGGTTCAGACTGCAGCTCTGCAGGGTTCAGACCGCAGCTCTGCAGGGTTCAGACCGCAGCTCTGCAGGGTTCAGACCGCAGCTACACAGGGTTCAGACCGCAGCTCTGCAGGGTTCAGACCGCAGCTACACAGGGTTCAGACTGCAGCTCTGCAGGGTTCAGACTGCAGCTACACAGGGTTCAGACCGCAGCTCTGCAGGGTTCAGACCGCAGCTCTGCAGGGTTCAGACCGCAGCTCTGCAGGGTTCAGACCGCAGCTCTGCAGGGTTCAGACCGCAGCTCTGCAGGGTTCAGACCGCAGCTACACAGGGTTCAGACTGCAGCTCTGCAGGGTTCAGACTGCAGCTACACAGGGTTCAGACTGCAGCTCTGCAGGGTTCAGACTGCAGCTACACAGGGTTCTAGAGCTGCCAGCTCACAGGGTTCAGACTGCAGCTCTGCAGGGTTCAGACTGCAGCTACACAGGGTTCAGACTGCACTGCAGGGTCAGCTGCAGCTACGGTTCAGACTCTGCAGGGTTCAGACTGCTAAAGAGCTCTGCAGGGTTCAGACTCGCAGCTACTGCAGGGTTCAGACTGCAGCTCTGCAGGGTTCAGACTGCAGCTCTGCAGGGTTCAGACGCAGCTCCAGGGTTCAGACGCAGCTCCAGGGTTCAGACCGCAGCTCCAGGGTTATCAGACCGCACGCACTCGCAGGGTTTAGACTGCAGCTAGCACATGGGTTCAGACTGCAGCTCTGCAGGGTCAGTCTGGCTTCTGACCGGTAATTCCCAATGCAAATTTACAGTGAAGAAACGGGCGTCATTTTCCACGGGTGAACAAAAAAAGAAAACGGGGGTTTGCTAGGAAAGCCCTATTGGGGCATGACTACAATCAGAACTTAAAATAACAGGCTCTGCAGCAGAGTCATTCATCCAGACCTTTGTAAGGCAAAATTAAGTACAATAAAATAATTCTGCCCAAAACCATTAACACCACGACACTTGCATTAAATAATTATTCAAAGTTAAAGTTAACAATTTTTTTTATACTGTAACCATAACCATCTAACCATTTTCACGCCCAATACATTGAAATAATTTCACATGAAGCATTCAAGGGCAGAGCCACAAAATCAGAAGGAACGGGATAAATGACAATCTGCCCTAAATGGATGAACACTTTTTCAATTTGCATTCTAGCTGATAATGCAAAAAACAAAAACTGGCCCAGAATAACGATTATATGATGCTATATAATATAAGCCCATAATAATCGTCAGAAATCTTAAGATGCTTCTGTCTTCCACAATGCCTAACAATATTGGCCTTTCATAAATCACATTCCGACATCAATTGCTGAGGCATACAGAGTTACACCAGCACGCGCCGTCAAACACAGAGAACTTCAGAATAAAAAGCATCCGCGGGAACCGCCTCAAATGACCACCTCAAACCGCCCAAGCGCTGTCGATTCCATTAATGACACACGCTGTCATAAAGAAAATCATCCAGGGAAAGAGGCTGGGTAATTCACTCCGCGCTAACTCACCAGCTCGCGCTAAAATAACGAAAGGCCTGTGATGTCACAGCGGGCTCCATCGATTCCTCCTTTAGCAGGCGGCGGCCGTCCCTGCTGATCGCGGGATGAACGCATTTAAAAAACGGGAGATCGGTAAACCCCCCAAAGCTGTTCTGAATCAGGACCCCACGGGAGATAAATTAAACCGCTGCTTTTTCTCACGCTTAAAAAACTGCGATCAATTACGAGATCCTGAGAAAGTTCGCGTAGAACGTCTCGCATCCGCAGTGCGCGTGAGCATAAATCATCAGATGCGTTCCTCTTTTAACTTCCATCCGTAGGCATCTGACAAAACCTATTAAATACTCGCAATGTGAGATTTTCAAACGGGAAATAATAACAACCTAAAAAATAATTTTAAAAAAAAGATACGATCTAAAAAATTCCAGGAAGTGTGTTAGGTTGGCCTAACCAAGCATTACGATCAGGTGACGCGGACAGCTAATCCCAGAATATTTTACGGGCTGAACTCCACCACCCTGCCGGGTGTAGTTTACTCTTCCCTCTCAGTGTTAACTCCAGGCTGTGGCAGCATC
Organism: Anguilla rostrata; assembly: GCF_018555375.3. Lineage (NCBI taxonomy): Eukaryota > Metazoa > Chordata > Actinopteri > Anguilliformes > Anguillidae > Anguilla > Anguilla rostrata. The sequence continues at coordinate 40,481,932 of NC_057945.1, read as the reverse complement.
AAGCCCTGCTCCAAACTCGACTTTAACCGCGAAACCGAAGGCATTCTTCATACTGCACTGCGACTGCACACGCTCAATTATGCACGTGACCCCACCAGACTGTTACACTTCACGCTCCTGGTCATTTTCTGGTCCGAGGCAGCAACACATTAAGATAATTTTTTTTTTTTAAGTTCAAGTGCTGAAATCTGCAGAACACCCTGAGGGATTCAGTACTGACGCTGCGTAACTCTGATTATAAAACGGCTCTTTGGCGAAGCGGCAGGAACACTAAAGCCGATAAGACCGAAGCAGACCTGCAGCGGCAGCGTTAACGCACAGCCTCCACTCACTTGTCCAACGCTGACCCCTGGCTTTGGTGACTGGTAAGGCGGGAGAACACGTTGCGGTCGTTTCGGGGCCGCAGAGGGGGGGACGAGGGGGGAGTGTACCCCACCACGTCAGGTGGTCTGCGGAAGAACAGGGAGAAGGTGATCACGTGACTGGCGAATCCCCACAGCTCAGTGAACAATCCAACTTTAAAAAGGATTTAAAAATAAATGAACCATACACAACAACAGCGAAACTGAAAACTAAATACCTCATATAAAAACATAGCTAGGCTTTAAAATGCCTGAGACCATTCCTTTGGGATAGGAACATTACCATTGCGATGCCACAGCCTGATTAATGGGCCTCTAACCCCGGGTGGGATCACATGGATTTGTGTATGATGGCCCTCGGGTATTCTCCCTGATTTGTTAAGCTTGTAATCTGGTCTGATAACGGTCTCCGCTTCTATAAATAAAGACGCATGACTGCTACCCCAGATCTGCCTGTTCTTTGTCTCCAGGCAATCGCTACAGTATTTAAAAGCTTGCTGCCATCATTGCCATCTTAATGTGGATGGTTTTCTCGCTCTGTAAACCGTCACTAGCATCGCTTTCAAAATGGCCACTTGTTATGCTGACACTCGACACGTTGATCATAAAAGTTTATGGAGGCAAAACCACTCAGAGAATGACCCTGGAAATGGGGGTTGGTCATACAGAAACACAGAGAAACCCGCCATGGCAGTGCCCTGTGTAAACCGGTCTGGGGCGGCCATTTTACATTACCCCTGACAGGTCTCAGTGAAACGCAGCCTATCCCACTGACGCTCAGATCTGAGGTCCGTTTCAGCCTCTTCCACCTCATCCCCACATGAACACGGTAACTGCAGGTACATTCTGTTACACCCCAAAGACACACTAACGGGATCGGCAGGATGTATGACAGCTTGTATGGCGTGCTGTGTGAACGTACCTGTAAGGCTGCCCACGGTCATACGACTTCCTCCGCGTGAGAGGGGACGTGTCTGACGCGCGAGATTGCCTGGGACTGAGATATAGACAGACAGTCAGACACACAGACACAGACAGTCAGACAGACACACAGACACACACACACACACACACAGACAGACAGACAGACACAGGCAGACAGTCAGACACAAAGACAGACACAAAGACAGACAGACACAGACAGACAGACAGTCACACGGACAGACAGACAGACAGTCAGACACAAAGACAGACACAAAGACAGACAGACAGACAGTCAGACACACAGACACAGACAGACACACGGAGAGACACACAGACAGACAGACAGACACAGGCACAGACAGACACAGACAGACAGATAGTCAGACACAGACACAGACAGGCACAGACAGACACACAGACACAGACAGACAAACAGACAGACAGACAGACAGACAGAAGGACCTTAATCTAAAGCAGCTACTACTAACTGAAAAATATCACAGTTGGGCTTTCAGGGAACATTAAGGCAGCTGACTGGGCTCTGCTCTCCATGGCCCTGGGCACCAGCAGGTTTATAACAGGGGCTCCTTGTTTATTCAGCTCCTGTGGCTAACGCTTCCATTATAAACTGAGTCCTTGGTGAGCAGCCCAGCCAGGTGAAGTGGAGCCGGTATTACTGAGGCAGAGTTATGGCAGCAGTGTTAACCCACAGCACAACACTCAGGAGCTTTTTCATGCACTCAGTATCTCTATCAGCAGGACCAGGGTATGCCTGCATCTCCTCTGCAGGTGGTGTTGTACAGGTGTGGTACAGTGGGACAGGGCAGCGGGACAGGCCGGTGGGACAGGGTTAGGGTTAGGGCAGTGGGACAGGGCAGCAGGACAGGGCAGCGGACAAGGCAGAGGGACAGGGTTAGGGTTAGGGTGGTGGGACAGGCCCCTCTGTACTCACAAGGTGTGCCCGCGGACAGGCAGGCTGATGGTGCGGGACACGCGCTCCCTGTAGTGACTCTCCGCCAGGGACAGGCCCAGGCCCTCCTCGTGGATGTCCGTGAGCGAGGCCAGCGACTTGGTGATGTTCCGCGTGGCGGCGTCCATGACGGGGCCCAGGTACTCCGCCGACACCGCCTTCATCTGCACCGACAGCCGCGGCTCCACCTGTCCCCAGAGAACAGCGCCTCCTTCAGAAACTGCACGGTACTACCCCACCTGTCCCCAGAGAACAGCACCTCCTTCAGAAACCGCGCGGTACTACCCCACCTGTCCCCAGAGAACAGCGCCTCCTTCAGAAACCACGCAGTACTAACCCACCTGTCCCCAGAGAACAGCGCCTCTTTCAGAAACTGCGCGGTACTACTCCACCTGTCCCCAGAGAACAGCGCCTCCTTCAGAAACCGCGCGGTACTGCCTGTCCCCAGAGAACAGCGCCTCCTTCAGAAACCGCGCGGTACTGCCTGTCCCCAGAGAACAGCGCCTCCTTCAGAAACCGCGCGGCTCCACCTGTCCCCAGGGAACAGCGCCTCCTTCAGAAACCGTGCAGTACTACCCCACCTGCAGGAACCACACAGTACTGCCTGTCCCCAGAGAACAGCGCCTCCTTCAGAAACTGCGCGGTACTGCCTCTCCCCAGAGAATAGTGCCACCTGCAGAAACCATGCAGTACTTCCCCATCTTTCCCCAGAGAACAGCGCCACCTTCGGAAACTGTGCAGTACTTCCACACTGCTCACTCTAGCATCAGCTAGCACATACTGCCACCTTCAGAGCACACAACATCAATACACAAGTGCACTGTACCAATGAAAATCGGCTAGACTAGGATCATACTCTCACAGCACCACCTACCCTTGACCTTTCACCCAAGTGCACACTGAATTAATTCAGGGAGGTAGGTTCCTGACATATTAAAGAGGTCAGTAATACATGCTTTACACGTACAAAACAGAGAACTTTGTTGTCTTTTGTAGTGACAAAGGAATCAAAAATCACACACCTGATCATTAGAAAAAGGGCCTTGGAATCTTTAATGACCACAGTGAGTAGGGACCTCAGTTTAGCATCTCAAAGGATGGACACATACATAAAATGTTATGAATAAAACACAGATTAAAGAATCCAGAGTTAAGCAGTGTCACGATGGTCTCTGTCCCCTGTCTGATGAGAACACGGATTCCCACCTTCAGCTTGAAGTCATCCTGACTGGCAGAGCCCTTCATCTGGCAGGACTGGGACAGACTGCAGAGAAGAGAGAGAGAGAGGGAAACACGTTTCAACAGTCAGCCAGAACCAGTCAGCCAGAACCGGAATCAGCCAGAACCAGTCAGCCAGAACCGGAGTCAGCCAGAACCACAGCCAGCCAGAACCAGAGTCAGCCAGAACCAGTCAGCCAGAACCACAGCCAGCCAGAACCAGAGTCAGCTAGAACTAGAGTCAGCCAGAACCACAGCCAGCCAGAACCACAGCCAGGCAGAACCGGAGTCAGCCAGAACCACAGTCAGCCAGAACTAGAGTCAGCCAGAACCACAGCCAGCCAGAACCAAAGTCAGCCAGAACCGGAGTCAGCCAGAACCAGAGTCAGCCAGAACTGGAGACAGCCGGCTGGGTCAGCGGTGATGTCAGTGAGGGCGAGTGTGACCTCACCTGCCCTCCGACGCCTGGCTGAACTCAGACGCCTCCTCATCTGTGCTGCCGTATCCATTCTCTGCAGACACATAACACATCACATGAGCACTAATACAGCATTATGAGCACTCATACAGACTCATACAGCACTTATGCAGCTTTATAAGCACTAATACAAACTCATATGAGCACTAATAAAATTACACATTAAAATTGATTTCCATATTTGCGCATATATGGGGTGACACTATAGGGAGTTGTGGGTCACAGAAAATGCATCTGTGCATCAAACGGGATTTAGTTTTGAATTTTGGGAATTGCTGAGCCAATAACACAACCAATTCCGCAGTTTAATGTAGACGGCCATAACTACAGTTACATATAGAAACACTAGAGGGCGGCAAAATTCCGTTTATGTGAGCAGCAGCCAAGTACAAGCTTCTATAAATAACGGGTCAGGCTGTCAATTAAAGCCAATAGGACAGGCTCCACTTTAAAACAGAATAAATTACTGAAGGGTGCTGAAGCTTGAAAGAGAGAAGAGGGGAGTAGAAGGTTGACAACTGGGGAACAGCAAGGCCAAAGCAAAATGAGGATAAGAGAAGGCTATGTGAGGAAGATGATGGAGAGCGCCAGACTGCGAAGGCCACTCTCACCCTGCTGGACGTTGTGAATGAGCGCCTGCAGCTCCGGGATGTACTCCGCCTTCTCCCGGAGAGCGTCCAGGATCACGTGATTGTGTGAGGAGCCAATCACGTCCGTCTGCCTCAGCTGGCCTTCCAGCAGCCGG